>NC_092159.1:3508880-3808880 GCF_045791955.1 Oncorhynchus clarkii lewisi | reverse complement strand
CCTGTTGGAGCATGATCAATATGTCAAGGCTGAGAAATGCTTGTTCTTCCAACAATCCATCTCCTTCCTAGGGCATCGGATTTCCACTTCAGGAGTGGAGATGGAGAGCGACCGCATTACAGCCGTGCGTAATTGGCCGACTCCAACCACGGTAAAGGAGGTGCAGCGTTTTTTGGAGTTTGCCAATTACTACCGGAGGTTTATCCGGGGTTTTGGTCAGGTGGCTGCTCCCATTACCTCACTGCTAAAGGGGGGCCCGGTGCGCTTGCAGTGGTCGGCTGAGGCGAACAGGGCTTTTGGGCACCTGAAGACTCTGTTTACCTCGGTGCCTGTGTTGGCTCATCCGGATCCCTCTTTGCCATTCATAGTGGAGGTGGACGCATCCGAAGCTGGGATAGGAGCAGTGCACTCTCAGCGTTCGGGTACGCCACTGAAGCTTCGCCCCTGTGCTTTCTTTTCGAAGAAGCTCAGCCCGGCGGAGCGAAACTAAGATGTGGGGAACCGAGAGCTGTTAGCTGTCGTAGAAGCCTTGAAGGTGTGGAGGCATTGGCTTGAGGGGGCTAAACACCCTTTTCTCATCTGGACTGACCACCGCAATCTGGAGTACATCCGGCAGGCAAAGAGATTGAATCCTCGCCAGGCAAGGTGGGCCATGTTTTTCACTCGTTTTGTGTTTACTCTTTCTTAGAGACCAGGCTCCCAGAACGTTAAGGCAGACGCATTGTCTCGGCTGTATGACACAGAGGAGCGATCCATGGATCCCACTCCCATAATCCCAGCTTCGTGTCTGGTGGCGCCTGTAGTGTGGGAGCTGGACGCGGACATTGAGCGGGCGTCACGTGCAGAGCCCTCTCACCCTGAGTGTCCAGCTGGTCGTCTGTACGTTCCGTCTGCTGTCCGCGACCAATTGATCTATTGGGCTCACACGTCACCCTCCTCTGGTCATCCTGGGATAGGTCGGACGATGCGCTGTCTTGATGGGAGGTACTGGTGGCCCACTTTAGCTAAGGACGTGAGGATTTATGTTTCTTCCTGCTCGGTGTGCGCCCAGTGCAAGGCTCCTAGACACCTGCCCAGAGGTAAGCTACAACCTCTACCAGTTCCTCAACGGCCGTGGTTGCACCTGTCGGTGGATTTTTTGACTGATCTTCCACCTTCACAGGGTTACACCACGATCCTGGTCGTTGTGGATCGGTTTTGCCCGGTCTCCCTACGGCCTTACAAACTGCAGAGGCCCTGTTTACACATGTTTTCCGGCACTATGGGGTGCCTGAGGATATAGTGTCTGATCGGGGTCCTCAGTTCACATCAAGGGTCTGGAAGGCGTTCATGAAGCGTCTGGGGATCTCGGTGAGTCTTACCTCAGGTTTTCACCCCGAGAGTAATGGGCAGGTGGAGAGAGTTAACCAGGATGTGGGTAGGTTTCTGCGGTCTTAATGCCAGGATCGGCCGGGGGAGAGGGCGAAGTTCGGCAAGTTGGGCAGAGATGGCTCAGAACTCGCTACGTCACTCCTCCACTAACCTTACTCCTTTTCAATGTGTATTAGGGTATCAGCCGGTTCTGGCTCCTTGGCATCAGAGCCAGACCGAGGCCCCTGCGGTGGACAATTGGTTTCGGCGCGCTGAGGAAACCTGGGAGGCAGCCCACATCCACCTTCAGCGTGCCATAAGGCGCCAGAAAATTGGCGCAGACCGTCGCCGCAGTGAGGCCCCAGTGTTCGCACCAGGGGACAGGGTCTGGCTCTCGACCCGAAACCTACCCCCCAGCCTGCTCTGCCGGAAGCTGGGAAACCTGCCCCTCCGCCTGCTCTGCCGGAAGCTGGGTCCGCGGTTTGTGGGGCCGTTTAAAGTCCTGAGGAGGGTGAACGAGGTATGTTATAGGTTACAACTGCCCACTAATTACCGTATTAACCCCTCGTTCCATGTGTCTCTCCTCAGGCCGGTGGTGGGTGGCCCGCTCCAGGAGGCTGAAGTGCGTGATGTTCCTCCGCCTCCTCTAGACATCGAGGGGGTCCCGGCGTACTCTGTTCGATCCATTTTGGATTCGAGACGTCGGGCGAGGGGCCTTCAGTACCTCGTGGACTGGGAGGGTTACGGGCCGGAGGAGAGATGCTGGGTTCCGGTGGAGGACGTGTTAGATTCTTCCATGTTATCAGAATTCCACCGTCTCCATCCGGATCGCCATGCACCTCGCCCTCCGGGTCGTTCCCGAGGCCGGTGTCGACACGCTGCTGGAGCCGCGCGTCGGGGGGAGGGGGGGGGGGGGGGGGGGGGGGGGGGGGGGGTACTGTCACGACTTCTGCCGAAGTCGTTGCCTCTCCTTGTTCGGGCGGTGCTCGGCGTTCGACGTCACCGGTCTTCTAGCCATCATTGATACATTTTTCATTTTCCATTTTTCAGTTGTCTTGTCTTCCCACACACCTGTTTTCAATCCCATTCATTACCTGTTGTGTATTTAACCCTCTGTTTCCCCTCATGTCTTTGTCAGATTGTTTATTGTCAGTGTAGTGTTTTTTTTTTTGTATAGGTGCGCGACGGGTCTTCGTACCCATATTTGTTTATATTCATGTTTCTATTTAGTGTTATGGAGCATGTTACTTGGACATTATTAAAAGACTCCATTTTACACTCCGTTTGACTCTCCTGCGCCTGACTTCCCTGCCACCTATACACATATTTCTGACAGCGATTTCCAAACGCCTGAAGGTGTCCTCTGGTCTGATGAAACAAAAATAGAACTGTTTGGCCATAATGACCATCGTTATGATCGGAGGAAAAAGGGGGATGCTTGCAAGCCGAAGAACACCATCCCCACCGTGAAGCACACAGGTGGCAGCATCACGTTGTGGGGGTGCTTCGCTGCAGGAAGGACTGGGGCACTTCACAAAATAGATGGCATCATGGGTGAGGAAAATTATGTGAATATATTGAAGCAACATCTCAAGACATCAGTCAGTTAAAGCTTGGTCGCAAATGGGTCTTTCAAATGGACAATGATGCCAAGCATACTTCCAAAGTTGTGGCAAAATGGCTTAAGGACAACAAAGTCAAGGTATTGGAGTGGGCATCACAACACCCTGACCTTAATGCTATAGAAAACAGATCATTTTACCCTTTTAAAAATAGTTATAGGGGGAGGTCCGGGGGATGTCTGTCTTTGAAAGGGTCATTGTAATATTTAAGATGTCCCCTTTACTGATGACCTAAACCTAAAAGTCAAGGGGTCTGATTATTTTCCAAAGAAACTGTAAGTGATTGAGGAGAGAGCATAATTGCTATATTCTAATTAAAATCATTGACCCATAAGGGACCACATGACCAAAGCAAGGCGTGACCCATGCAGAATTAAAACTATATTCATCTTAATGAGAAATATAATCTAATAAACAAATGTTTGCATAACCAAAGACATGAAAACGGGTGGGAACATTGTATTTAGCTAGGATTTCATAAGGCCAGGAAGGTCATTGAGAATAACTATAGACAATAGTTAATGTTGCTAGTTTAGGTATGAAGATAGTGAAGGTTCATCAATGTTAAGGATGTTTTTTAATTTGACGTGGAAACAATGTTTATTCAACCAGTGGGAGGCTTGTAAAAGCCCACAGGAAAGTGGAATGAGGAACTCTTCATTGAGACAATCATGAAACAGCAATCTGTGGGTGAGTTGTAGTGGATATTATAATATAAGGATCTGCTGGAGTCCAAGTCAAACCAAGATTCTTTATTTCTGAGCTCAGAGAGAATAACAGTTTGGTATTTGGTATTTTACTAGGATCCCCATTAGCTGTTGCAAAAGCAGCAGCTACCCCTCCTGCGGTCAACACAAAACATGACACATAATTGTCACGTCTCTCGTCGGAAGGCATGGACCAAAGCGCAGAGTGGTAAGTGTTCATGATTTTTATTTAATCAAACAACATTCGAAGAAATTAATTATACAGAAAACAACTACCCAAAAAACACAGGTGGAAAAAGGCTGCCTAAGTATGATTCCCAATTAGAGACAACGATAGACAGCTGCCTCCGATTGGGAACCACACTTGGCCAAAAACAAAGAAATAGAAAACATAGAAATAAAGAAACTGGAATTCCCACCCGAGTCACACCCTGGCCTAACCAAAATAGAGAATAAAAGCTTCTCTATGGCCAGGGCGTGACAGCCGCTCTGTTCTGGGCCAGCTGCAGCTTTACTCTGTCTTTCCTTGCAGCACTGGACCACACGACTGGACAATAATCAAGATTAGACTAAACTAGAGCCTGCAGAACTTGCTTTGTGGAGAGTAGTGTCAAAAAAGCAGAGCATCTCTTTATTATGGCTAGACCTCTCCCCATCTTTACAACCATTGAATCTATATGTTTTGACCATGACAGTTTACAATCTAAGGTAATGCCAAGTAATTTAGTCTCCTCAACTTGTTCAACAGCCACACAATTCATTACCAGATTCAGCTGAGGTCTATAACTTAAGGAATGATTTGTACCAAATACAATGCTCTTAGTTTTAAAGATGTTCAGGACCAGTTTATTACTGGCCACGCATTCCAAAACAGACTGCAACTATTTGTTAAGGGTTTCAGTGACTTCATTAGCTGTGGTTACTGGTGCTTATATAGTTGAATCATCAGCATACATGGACACACATACTTTGTTTAATGCCAGTGGCAGGCCATTGGTAAAAATAGAAAAGAGTAGAGGGCCTAGAGAGCTGCCCTGCGGTACATCACACTTCATATGTTTGACATTAGAGAAGCTTCCATTAAAAACCCTCTGAGTTCTATTAGATAGATAGCTCTGAATCCACATTATGGCAGAGGTTGAAAAGCCATAGCACACACATTCTTAAACAACAGGTTATGGTCAATAATATCAAAGGCTGCACTGAAATCTAACAATAGAGCTCCCACAATATTCTTGTTATCAATTTCTCTCAACCAATCATCAGTCATTTGTGTCAGTGCAGTACATGTTGAGTGCCCTTCTCTATAAGCATGCTGAAAGTATGTTGTTCATTTGTTTACAGAAATATAGCATTGTATTTGGTAAAACACAATTTTTTCCAACAGTTTGCTAAGAGCTGGCAGCAATCTTATAGGTCTGCTGTTAGAACCAGTAAAGGCCGCTTTACCACTCTTGGGTAGTGGATTACTTTGGCTTCCCTCCAGGCCTGAGAACAAAGACTTTCCTCTAGGCTCAGATTAAAAATATGTCAGATAGGAGTGGCTATAGAGTCAGCTACCGACCTCAGTAGCTTTCCATCTAAGTTGTCAATGCCAGGAGGTTTGTCATTATTGATCGATACCAATTGTTCCACCTCTCCCACACTAACTTTACAACATTCAATACTTGCACTGCTTTTCTTTCATTATGTTTTTTTACAAGTTTTTTTCCATCATTCTTTATATCATTGATCTTGGCTTCATATTAAAGTTTATTATTTTTGTTGAGTTTGGTCACATAATTTCTCAATTTGCAGTACATAAAACAGCCGGCCAGATGTGCAGCCAGACTTATTAGCCACTCCTTTTGCCCCAACTCTTTCAAACATACAGTTTTTAAATTCCTCATCAATCCATGGAGCCTTAACATATCTAACAGTCAGTTTCTTAACAGGTACATGTTTATCAATAATTGGAAGAAGCAATTTCATCTGGTAAAAACAGGTAAACACATTATCAGTCAACAATATAAGACAATGGGAGCACTGTGTATGTTCTCTGATGAGTTGTGAGTCAATGAGATGTGAAATATCAATATACATGCTAAGAGAAGTAATTTCTCTCTCCTGTGTAGATTCTCTAATGATGTTTACGTGACTGTTATGAGTAATATGTTTTCCCAAAATCTAATCTTCTGTAAAGCCTTCTCCTCTGTGTCTCATGTTCTTTCAGGCTTCCTAAATGGGCAAATGCTTTGCGCCCTGGGAGGAGTGGTAATGCATCTCCCCTGTGTGTATGATCTTGTGCTGTTTCAGGGTCCCTAACTGGTTAAAACACTTGCCACACTGGGAGCAGTGGTAAAGCTTCTCCCCTGTGTGTATTCTCTTGTGCTGTTTCAGGGCCCCTAACTGGTTAAAACACTTGCCACAATGGGAGCAGGGGTAAGGCTTCTCCCCTGTGTGTATTCTTTCGTGTTTTTTCAGATCCCCTGTCTCATTGAAACACTTGCCACACTGGGAGCAGGGGTAAGGCTTTTCCCCTGTGTGTATTCTTTCGTGTTTTTTCAGATCCCCTGCCCAGGTGAAACACTTTCCACACTGGGAGCATTGGTAAGGCTTCTCCCCTGTATGAATTTTCTCGTGAGCTTTTAGGTGTCCTTTCCGCCTATACATCTTTTCACATTGCGAGCAGTGGTAAGGCTTCTCCCCTGTGTGTATTCTCTCATGTCGTTTCAGCTCCCCTGACTGGACGAAACACTTTCCACAGTGGGAGCAGTGGTAAGGCTTCTCCCCTGTGTGCATAGGCTTCTCCCCTGTGTGTATTCTCTCATGTCGTTTCAGCTCCCCTGACTGGTTGAAACACTTTCCACAGTGGGAGCAGTGGTAAGGCTTCTCCCCTGTGTGTATTCTCTCATGTCGTTTCACCTTCCACAAATCGTTAAAACGCTTTCCACAGTGGGAGCAGTGGTAAGGCTTCTCCCCTGTGTGTATTCTCTCGTGTCGTTTCAGCGTCCCCAAATCGTTACAACCCTTTCCACACTGGGAGCAGTGGTAAGGCTTCTCCCCTCTGTGTATTCTCTCGTGCCGTTCCAGCTTCCCCAAATCGTTAAAACGCTTTCCACACTGGGAGCAGTGGTAAGGCTTCTCCCCTCTGTGTATTCTCTCGTGCCGTTCCAGCTTTCCCAAATCGTTAAAAATCTTTCCACACTGCATGCAGCGGTAAGGCTTCCCCCTTGTGTGTATTCTCTCATGAGTTTTCAGGTTTCCTTTCTGGTTAAAACTCTTTCCACACTGGGAGCAGTGGTAAGGCTTCTCCCCAGTGTGTATTCTCTCATGTTGTTTCAGCTCAAATAAGTGGTTACAACCCTTTCCACAGTGGGAACACTGGTGTCGTCTTGCTGGTTTGGACGTCCCTGGCTCTGGTTCCTCTGAATCTGGTCTTTCTCCTGCCAAAGACAGTGTTTTTTTTAAATAGAGACCCGAATGAAACCTCCACATGATAAAACGGCCTCGCTACGAGGGTAAATCCTAATCAGATCCCTCAATAACCTAAGGCCCGTTTTAACAATCTCAGTGTGATTTTAAAACAAATGTTGTAAAGTTTCCTGGTAATTACTGACAATGTTTACACTACTTATTTATTCATTCTATTTTCGTCAGAACACAAAAAACTAAACAGTTCTAGGACACTCAAGACACAGACGTCACTGGATTCCAATCGAGCAGGGAGTTCTAAATATATAACTTTCATAGCTGTATGATACAGAATGCGACCTACAGTCGTGGTCAAAAGTTTTGAGAATGAAAAATATGAATTTCCACAAAGTTTGCTGCTTCAGTGTCTTTAGATATTTTTGTCAGATGTTACTATGGAATGCTGAAGTATAATTACAAGCATTTCATAAGTGTCAAAGGTTTTTATTTACAATGACATTAAGTTGATGCAGTGTATATATTTGCAGTGTTGACCCTTCTTTTTCAAGACCTCTGCAATCTGCCCTGGCATGCTGTCAATTAACTTCTGGGCCACATCCTGACTAACGGCAGCCCATTCTTGCATAATCAATGCTTGGATTTTGTCAGAATTGTGTTTTTTTTTATGTTTGTCCACCCGCCTCTTGATGATTGACCACAAGTTCTCAATGGGATTAAGGTCTGGGGAGTTTCCTGGCCATGGACCCAAAATACTGATGTTTTGTTACCCGAGCCACTTAGTTATCACTTTTGCCTTATGGCAAGGTGCTCCATCATGCTGGAAAAGGCATTGTTCGTCACCTAACTGTTCCTGGATGGTTGGGAGAAGTTGCACTCGGAGGATGTGTTGGTACCATTCTTTATTCATGGCTGTGTTCTTAGGCAACATTGTGAGTGAGCCCACACCCTTGGCTGAGAAGCAACTCACACATGAATGGTCTCAGGATGCTTTACTGTTGGCATGACACAGGACTGATGGTAGCGCTCACCTTGCCTTCTCCGGACAAGCTTTTTTCCGGATGCCCCAAACATTCGGAAAGGGGATTCATCAGAGAAAATGACTTTACCCCAGTCCTCAGCAGTCTCACCAATCCCTGTAACTTTTGCAGAATATCAGTATGTCCCTGATGTTTTTCCTGGAGAGAAGTGGTTTCTTTGCTGTCCTTCTTGACACCAAAAGTCTTCGCTTCACTGTGCGTGCAGATGCACTCACACCTGCCTGCTGCCATTCCTGAGCAAGCTCTGTACTGTTGGTGCCTCGATCCCGCAGCTGAATCAACAAGCCTTCTTCACAACAATTGAACTGCTCTCCTTGAAGTTCTTGATGATCCGATAAATGGTTGATTTTGGTGCAATCTTACTGGCAGCTATATCCTTGCCTGTGAAGCCCTTTTTGTGCAAAGCAATGAGGACGGCACGTGTTTCCTTGCAGGTAACCGTGGGTGACATATGAAGAACAATGATTCCAAGCACCACCCTCCTTTTGAAGCTTCCAGTTTTGGGGGAGATTCAGTTAATTTGCATAGAAAAGAGGGACTTTGCAATTAATTGCAACTCATCTGAACACTCTTCATAACATTCTGGAGTATATGCAAATTGCCATCATACAAACTGAGGCAGCAGATTTGGTGAAAATTAACATGTGTGTCATTCTCAAAACTTTTGGCCACGACTGTACACACTTCCTTAAACATAAAATAAGTATATAAGTCATTTTAAGTGGAAGTCCAAAACTAGTTTTTAAGTTGAAGACACAAAGCACATCAGTAAAATCTCCCCGTTGTTGAAAGGGTTCGACACCTGCTGTTTTAGTGGCCCAATTTATTATTTAGACGTTCACAGGTTTTCAACATTTTGACTATCGCTGATGTGATATTTTGGGTAAAGTAAAAAATAAAGTGAAATATTTGGAAAGATGTTCCTAAAACTGATGTAAAAGATTATTGTAGTTTCTATCCCTGTTAGTTAACATTAGTTAGTTAACATGTATTCTCTGCCAAGATAATCCATCCACCTGACAGGTGTGGCATATCAAGAAGCTGATTGACCAGCTTGATTATTACACAGGTGCACCTTGTGCCGGGGAAAATAAAAGTCACTAGTCACGTTTTGCAGCTGTTTCAGGACAGCACTACAGGGATTCTATTCAACTAACTTTAATAACTAGGGTTAATACCTGCCTGGCGCACCAACAAAACTTTATCTTTACCCCCCCTCTAACAATACCGCTACAGAATTAGCATAGTAGGCCATGTAACTTAAGGTAATCTGAAATATTATTATTATTCCTTGACACCCATTCTGAAACTCACTGCAGCTCTTTGTAAGTGTTGCAGTCATTTCAGTTTCCGTGGTAGCTGACGTGTACGGTGTTGAGTCATCCGCATACAGACACACACTGGCTTTACTCAAATGTCGTTGGCATGTCGTTGGTAAAGATTGAAAAAGGTAAGTGCCAAACAGCTGCCCTGGGAATTCCTGATTCTACCTTGATTTTGTTGTACAGGCTTCCATTAAAGAACACTCTTTGTGTTCTGTTAGACAGGTAGCTCTGGGGCAGCAGGTAGCCTAGTGGTTAGAGCGGTAGGCTAGTAACCGAGAGATTGCTGGATCGAATCCCTGAGTTGACAAGGTAAAACTCTGTCGTTCTGCCCCTGAACAAGGCAGTCCTAGGTCGTCATTGAAAATAAGAATTTGTTCTTAACTGACTTGCCTAGTTAAATAAAGGTCACATTTTAAAAGAAAAACTCTTCATCCACAGTATAGCAGGGGGTGTAAAGCCATACGTTTTTTCAGCAGCAGACTACGATCGATAATGTCAAAAGCCGCACTGAAGTCTAACACAACAGCCCAAACAATAATTTTATCATCATCAATTTCTCTCAGCCAATCAGTCATTTTAAGTGCTGTGTTTATTGAATGTCCTTCCCTATAAGCCTGATCATGGCTTTCCTCAGTATTAGTTAATTAATTAACAGTGTCTAGAGTTTAGTTTGCCTGTTCAACAGTCTTGTAAAGATAGGGGGGTTGACTGGGACAGGCAATGTAATATCCATAATGTTTTAAGGAAAAGTTTTTGTAAAACAAGCACCTTACATTGGATCATCTTGAAATTTTCTCTCTAAAGCTAACTTTCATCAAGGTTTTATATGGTCTATTGGTTTCTCTCTTTACATTGGCAGAATAATTTCTCAGTGTTATGATATTCATAACATCCATATCCACCAGTCTATCTTCCTGTCAACTGGTTGTCCTGGTAACAGATACCAGTGGGCAGATCTGTTGTATTTGTTCAAACTAAACTACAGCACTTACTTTGATGAGTCAAATCTGATCCTTTCATCTCTTCTCCTCCCCTCACAGTTCCACACAGCCCCGTTGTTTTCCTAAAGTCCACCAGCAGCACAGACAACCTCTTCATACCCAGCAGTAAGGTGCGACCGGGAGAGGCACGACACATGGACTCCGGGAGGGAGGAAGGGCTAGCGTTGTCCTAGTAACCATAAAGAGGGGACACAGATACACATCATTATGGATGCTAATGTCACTGTTGTCATAAAGTGCTCTACAGAAACCCAGCCCAAGCTGATAAAGCAAGCTGTATGCTAGACCAGACCAAGCTGTACCATCCAGTGTTCTGATTTGGAGAGACTCTTCTCTGCCTCGTCAGCATCAGGATGTTGTTGAGGCTCCCCAGAGGATCCACGAAAGTCATGTCTCTCTCCTGTGTGAATGAGAACATCAAACAGATGGTAAACTTATGATCTTCTATTGCAATCACAGAGTCTTACAAGAGGCATGAATATGTCTAAAAAGAGCCTAAAATGGCCACTTTCATCTTGATTTCCTCCAAAAATATTTGTGATGCAAATGTAAAAGGGTTGTTCCACAAAATGGGTGCCTTTTTTATATTTTAAGTAGAACATACGCAGCAATATTGAATTTTAAAAGACTGTTATACTAGATGAGGAGAACTTTAATGTCAACCACATGGAGAATTCAATACATCTAATTGAAAAGTCGCAAAAGTATATGAACCAATGGCAGATCGACCATTTAACAATTCCTACAGTAAGAATGCCCATTAAAAACCCCACATTAGTTCAACAACTGCATAGTTTGTGTCCCTGTTTTTAAGACAGTACTCACTGGTGTCAATCGGATCTTCTGTCTCCTCCTTTTTCACTCTCAAAACGTCTTCCTCCTTCACGTTTATTAAGATAGCATCCTCTTCCTCTCTAAAAGGTTCTTTCTCTTCTTTCACTATAACAGCCTCCTCTTCCTCCTTTTTCATTCTGAAAGATTCTTTCTCCGTACAGCAGACCTCCGCTTCATTAGCAAGGGAGGAGTAGTTCAGTGAGCTCATGGTCAGGGATGTTAGCTAGCTAGCATTAGCGACTAGCCTAGTGCTAACCTCAGTATCAATCTTTAACAAGTTTGCAAATTGAACAAGCACATTAGGTTAAAGTTCACCAGTAGATTCGTCAACCGAAATTTGTCTAAAACACTGAGATTAGCTAATGTACAATAACATGGTCTAAAGAATCAATCTTTCAGTTTTATGTTGTCTAGCAAGCTACCGAGGTGGTTGAAAGAGTTGGCGCCTTGTTGTTCTTGAAGAAGCGTCCCGTCCAGTCTATTACACGTCACGCAAGAAGCATCACCTGAAAGACGCACATCGCCATCTGCTGGCTGGAGTGGGTAACGCAGTTTGGAAACAATAGGTACTACACTTTTTGTGTTGGAAAGAACGTCATAATAATTTAACAATAAACAGATATATTTTCTCTTACGTCTTACAAATGATACTTTCCTGTACACAGACGTAGAAGCTTAAAATGAATATGTGGATGATGAATAAATACTTATACGAATAGGTAGTGTGTTAAAACACATTTCTGTTAATACTCTGTTCATTTTTCACATTCGTTTTTATTAGATGTGACCATACTTTTCCCTTAAAGCCACGCTCTATACGATACAAATCATACTGTAAACAATAGAGCAAATGCATCACATGCAACAGAATCGTCTGAATGAATTCACCCCTGATGATGCGTAAACACAGTTCACTTTCACAACTGCCACGTTGTATTTCCTCTCACATCAATTCGCTCACCTTTTCCCTTCGCTTGTGGACGTCAATGCACAACACATCAGCTGTAGGTGACCAGGAGTTAAAACCTTTCCAAACCAAACCATTTCATATCTGCTACACACAGCCTATATCGTTGTCACCATATTAGCTAAAGTCAACACAGCTAATATAAGTAACTTGTTAGTAAACCTGCTACAATCATGACAGAGCTCCTCTGTGGAGATGCTACATGTTTCATCATTAGATGCTACAGTCCTTCAACAATGGATGTCATATGAATCTTTACCACTTGGATCTGTAATAGGAGTAGTATTTTTCCTCGACTCACCTGTGTCCCCGCACATTGACTCTGTTCCGGTACCTCCTGTATATACCCTCTACATTGACTCTGTTCCGGTACCTCCCGTATATACCCTCCACATTGACTCTGTTCCGGTACCTCCTGTATATAGCCTCCACATTGACTCTGTTCCGGTACCTCCTGTATACAGCCTCCACATTGACTCTGTTCCGGTACCTCCTGTATACAGCCTCCACATTGACGTTGTACCGGTACCTCCTGTATATAGCCTCCACATTGACTATGTACCGGTACATCCTGTATGTCTCTCTCAAATGTCAATATGCCTTGTATACTGTCGTTTATGTTAGTTATCATTGTTTTAGTTTACAATGGAGCCCCTAGTTCCACTCTTCATACCCCTGATACCTGCTTTGTCCCACCTCCCACACATGCGGTGACCTCACCCATTACAACCAGCATGTCCAGAGATACAACCTCTCTTATCATCACCCAGTGCCTGGGCTTACCTCCGCTGTACCCGCACCCCACCATACCCCTGTCTGCACATTATGCCCTGAATATATTCTACCATGCCCAGAAATCTGCTCCTTTTATTCTTTGTCCCCAACGCTCTAGGCGACCAGTTTTGATAGCCTTTAGCCACACCCTCATACTACTCCTCCTCTGTTCCGCGGGTGATGTGGAGGTAAACCCAGGCCCTGCATTTCCCCAGGCACCCTCATTTGTTGACTTCTGTGATCGAAAAAGCCTTGGTTTCATGCATGTCAACATCAGAAGCCTCCTCCCTAAGTTTGTTTTACTCACTGCTTTAGCACACCCTTGATGTCCTTGTCGTGTCTGAATCCTGGCTCAGGAAGGCCACCAAAAATTCTGAGATTTCCATACCCAACTATAACATTTTCCGTCAAGATAGAACTGCCAAAGGGGGAGGAGTTGCAGTCTACTGCAGAGATAGCCTGCAAAGTAATGTCATACTTTCCAGGTCCATACCCAAACAGTTCAAACTACTAATTTTAAAAATTACTCTCTCCAGAAATAAGTCTCTCACTGTTGCCGCCTGCTTACCGACCCCCCTCAGCTCCCAGCTGTGCCCTGGACACCATTTGTGAATTGATCGCCCCCCATCTAGCTTCAGAGTTTGTTCTGTTAGGTGACCTAAACTGGGATATGCTTAACACCCCGGCAGTCCTACAATCTAAGCTAGATGCCCTCAATCTCACCCTCAATCTCACACAAATCATCAAGGATGACCAGGTACAACCCTAAATCTGTAAACAAGGGCACCCTCATAGACGTCACCCTGACCACCTGGCCAGGATGGCCCTCCAAATACACCTCCGCTGTCTTCAACCAGGATCTCAGCGATCACTGCCTCATTGCCTGTATCCGCTACGGATCCGCAGTCAAATGACCACCCCTCATCACTGTCAAACGCTCGCTAAAACACTTCTGTGAGCAGGCCTTTCTAATTGACCTGGCCCGGGTATCCTGGAAGGATATTGACCTCATCCCGTCAGTTGAGGATGCCTGGTCATTCTTTAAAAGTAACTTCCTCACCATTTTAGATAAGCATGCTCCGTTCAAAAAATGCAGAACTAAGAACAGATATAGCCCTTGGTTCACTCCAGACCTGACTGCCCTCGACCAGCACAAAAACATCCTGTGGCGGACTGCAATAGCATCGAATAGTCCCCGCGATATGCAACTGTTCAGGGAAGTCAGGAACCAATACACGCAGTCAGTCAGGAAAGCAAAGGCCAGCTTCTTCAGGCAGAAATTTGCATCCTGTAGCTCTAACTCCAAAAAGTTCTGGGACACTGTGAAGTCCATGGAGAACAAGAGCACCTCCTCCCAGCTGCCCACTGCAATGAGGCTAGGTAACACGGTCACCACCGAAAAATCCATGATTATCGAAAACTTCAACAAGCATTTCTCAACGGCTGGCC
The DNA here is from genome assembly GCF_045791955.1 of Oncorhynchus clarkii lewisi. Taxonomy (NCBI): domain Eukaryota; kingdom Metazoa; phylum Chordata; class Actinopteri; order Salmoniformes; family Salmonidae; genus Oncorhynchus; species Oncorhynchus clarkii. The sequence goes on along the minus strand of NC_092159.1, from coordinate 3,794,400 downwards.
ATGCCTTCCTCCTGGCTACTCCAACCTCGGCCAACAGCTCCGCCCCCCCCGCTGCTACTCGCCCAAGCCTCTCCAGGTTCTCCTTTACCCAAATCCAGATAGCAGATGTTCTGAAAGAGCTGCAAAACCTGGACCCTACAAATCAGCTGGGCTTGACAATCTGGACCCTCTATTTCTGAAACTATCCGCCGCCATTGTCGCAACCCCTATTACCAGCCTGTTCAACCTCTCTTTCATATTGTCTGAGATCCCCAAGGATTGGAAAGCTGCCGCAATCATCACCCTCTTCAAAGGGGGAGACATCCTGGACCCAAACTGTTACAGACCTATATCCATCCTGCCATGCCTATCTAAGGTCTTCGAAAGCCAAGTCAACAAACAGGTCACTGACCATCTCGAATCCCACCGTACCTTCTCCGCTGTGCAATCTGGTTTCCGAGCCGGTCACGGGTGCACCTCAGCCAAGCTCAAGGTACTAAACAATATCATAACCGCCATCGATAAAAGACAGTACTGTGCAGCCGTCTTCATCGACCTTGCCAAGGCTTTCGACTCTGTCAATCACCATATTCTTATCGGCAGACTCAGTAGCCTCGGTTTTTCTGATGACTGCCTTGCCTGGTTCACCAACTACTTTGCAGACAGAGTTCAGTGTGTCAAATCGGAGGGCATGCTGTCCGGTCCTCTGGCAGTCTCTATGGGGGTGCCACAGGGTTCAATTCTCGGGCCGACTTTTCTCTGTATATATCAATGATGTTGATCTTGCTGCGGGCGATTCCCTGATACACCTCTACGCAGACGACACCATTCTGTATACTTCCGGCTCGTCCTTGGGCACTGTGCTATCTAACCTCCAAACGAGCTTCAATGCCATACAACACTCCTTCCGTGGCCTCCAACTGCTCTTAAACGCTAGTAAAACCAAATGCATGCTTTTCAACCGTTCGCTGCCTGCACCCGCACGCCCGACTAGCATCACCACCCTGGATGGTCCGACCTTGAATATGTGGACATCTATAAGTACCTAGGTGTCTGGCTAGACTGTAAACTCTCCTTCCAGACTCATATCAAACATCTCCAATCTAAAATCAAATCTAGAGTCGGCTTTCTATTCCGCAACAAAGCCTCCTTCACTCACGCCGTCAAACTTACCCTAGTAAAACTGACTATCCTACCGATCCTCGACTTCGGCGATGTCATCTACAAAATAGCTTCCAACACTCTACTCAGCAAACTGGATGCAGTTTATCACAGTGCCATCCGTTTTGTTACTAAAGCACCTTATACCACTGCGACCTGTATGCTCTAGTCGGCTGGCCCTCGCTACATATTAGTCGCCAGACCCACTGGCTCCAGGTCATCTACAAGTCCATGCTAGGTAAAGCTCCGCCTTATCTCAAATCAAATCCAATGTTATTTGTCACATACACATGGTTAGCAGATGTTAATGCGAGTGTAGCGAAATGCTTGTGCTTCTAGTTCCGACAATGCAGTAATAACCGACAAGTAATCTAGCTAACAATTCCAAAACTACCACCTTATACACACAAGTGTAAGGGGATAAAGAATATGTACATAAAGATATATGAATGAGTGATGGTACAGAGCAGCATAGGCAAGATACAGTAGATGGTATTGAGTGCAGTATATACATATGAGATGAGTATGTAAACAAAGTGGCATAGTTAAAGTGGCTAGTGATACATGTATTACATAAAGATGCAGTAGATGATATAGAGTACAGTATATACATATACATATGAGATTAATCATGTAGGGTATGTAAACATTATATTAGGTAGCATTGTTTAAAGTGGCTAGTGATATATTTTACATCATTTCCCATCAATTCCCATTATTAAAGTGGCTGGAGTTGAGTCAGTGTGTTGGCAGCTGCCACTCAATGTTAGTGGTGGCTGTTTAACAGTCTGATGGCCTTGAGATAGAAGCTGTTTTTCAGTCTCTCGGTCCCAGCTTTGATGCACCTGTACTGACCTCGCCTTCTGAATGATAGCGGGGTGAACAGGCAGTGGCTCGGGTGGTTGTTGTCCTTGATGATCTTTATGGCCTTCCTGTGACATCGGGTGGTGTAGGCGTCCTGGAGGGCAGGTAGTTTGCCCCCGGTGATGCGTTGTGCAGACCTCACTACCCTCTGGAGAGCCTTACGGTTGTGGGCGGAGCAGTTGCCGTACCAGGCGGTGATTCAGCCCGACAGGATGCTCTCGATTGTGCATCTGTAGAAGTTTGTGAGTGCTTTTGGTGACAAGCCGAATTTCTTCAGCTTCCTGAGGTTGAAGAGGCGCTGCTGCGCCTTCTTCACAATGCTGTCTGTGTGGGTGGACCAATTCAGTTTGTCTGTGATGTGTACGCCGAGGAACTTAAAACTTACTACCCTCTCCACTACTGTTCCATCAATGTGGATAGGGGGGTGTTCCCTCTGCTGTTTCCTGAAGTCCACAATCATCTCCTTAGTTTTGTTGACGTTGAGTGTGAGGTTATTTTCCTGGTCACGATGCCAACACTCACCCATAGCACGCGCTCCAGCAGGTGTATCTCGCTGATCATCCCTAAAGCCAACACCTCATTTGGCCGCCTTTCGTTCCAGTTCTCTGCTGCCTGTGACTGGAACGAATTGCAAAAATCGCTGAAGTTGGAGACTTTTATCTCCCTCACCAGATCTGCTATCTGAGCAGCTAACTGATCGCTGCAGCTGTACATAGTCCATCTGTAAATAGCCCACCCAATTTACCTACCTCATCCCCATACTGTTTTTATTTATTTTATTTTCTGCTCTTTTGCACACCAGTATCTCTACCTGCACATGACCATCTGATCATTTATCACTCCAGTGTTAATCTGCAAAATTGTAATTATTCGCCTACCTCCTCATGCCTTTTGCACACAATGTACAGTGGGGCAAAAAAGTATTTAGACAGCCACCAATTGTGCAAGTTCTCCCACTTAAAAAGATGAGAGAGGCCTGTAATTTTCATCATAGGTACACTTGAACTATGACAGACAAAATGAGAAAAAAAAATCTAGAAAATTACATTGTAGGATTTTTTTATGAATTTATTTATTATTTTATGGTGGAAAATAAGTATAAACAAAAATAGAACTGTTTGGCCATAATGACCATCGTTATGATCGGAGGAAAAAGGGGGATGCTTGCAAGCCGAAGAACACCATCCCAACCGTGAAGCAGGTGACAGCATCATGTTGTGTGGGTGCTTCGCTGGAGGAAGGACTGGGGCACTTCACAAAATAGATGGCATCATGGGTGAGGAAAATTATGTGAATATATTGAAGCAACATCTCAAGACATCAGTTAAAGCTTGGTCGCAAATGGGTCTTCCAAATGGACAATGACGCCAAGCATACTTCCAAAGTTGTGGCAAAATGGCTTAAGGAAAACAAAGTCAAGGTATTGGAGTGGGCATCACAACGCCCTGACCTTAATGCTATAGAAAATAGATCATTTTTACCCTTTTAAAAATAGTTATAGGGGGAGGTCCGGGGGATGTCTGTCTTTGAAAGGGTCATTGTAATATTTAAGATGTCCCCTTTACTGATGACCTAAACCTAAAAGTCAAGGGGTCTGAATACTTTCCAAAGAAACTGTAAGTGATTGAGGAGAGAGCATCATTGCTATATTCTAATTAAAATCATTGACCCATAAGGGACCACATGACCAAAGCAATGCGTGACCCATGCAGAATTAAAACTATATTCATCTTAATGAGAAATATAATCTAATAAACAAATGTTTGCATAACCAAAGACATGAAAACGGGTGGGAACATTGTATTTAGCTAGGATTTCATAAGGCCAGGAAGGTCATTGAGAATAACAATAGACAATAGTTAATGTTGCTAGTTTAGGGATGAAGATAACATTGAACCTTCACTAAGGATGTTTTTTAAATTTGACGTGGAAACAATGTTTATTCAACCAGTGGGAGGCTTGTAAAAGCCCACAGGAAAGTGGAATGAGGAACTCTTCATTGAGACAATCATGAAACAGCAATCTGTGGGTGAGTTGTAGTGGATATTATAATATAAGGATCTGCTGGAGTCCAAGTCAAACCAAGATTCTTTATTTCTGAGCTCAGAGAGAACAACAGAGTTTGGTATTTGGTATTTGACTAGGATCCCCATTAGCTGTTGCAAAAGCAGCAGCTACCCCTCCTGCGGTCAACACAAAACATGACACATAATTGTCACGTCTCTCGTCGGTGGGCATGGACCAAAGCGCAGAGTGGTAAGTGTTCATGATTTTTATTTAATCAAACAACATTCGAACAAATTAATTATACAGAAAACAACTACCCAAAAAACACAGGTGGAAAAAGGCTGCCTAAGTATGATTCCCAATTAGAGACAACGATAGACAGCTGCCTCCGATTGGGAACCACACTTGGCCAAAAACAAAGAAATAGAAAACATAGAAATAAAGAAACTGGAATTCCCACCCGAGTCACACCCTGGCCTAACCAAAATAGAGAATAAAAGCTTCTCTATGGCCAGGGCGTGACAGCCGCTCTGTTCTGGGCCAGCTGCAGCTTTACTCTGTCTTTCCTTGCAGCACTGGACCACACGACTGGACAATAATCAAGATTAGACTAAACTAGAGCCTGCAGAACTTGCTTTGTGGAGAGTAGTGTCAAAAAAGCAGAGCATCTCTTTATTATGGCTAGACCTCTCCCCATCTTTACAACCATTGAATCTATATGTTTTGACCATGACAGTTTACAATCTAAGGTAATGCCAAGTAATTTAGTCTCCTCAACTTGTTCAACAGCCACACAATTCTTTACCAGATTCAGCTGAGGTCTATAACTTAAGGAATGATTTGTACCAAATACAATGTTCTTAGTTTTAAAGATGTTCAGGACCAGTTTATTACTGGCCACGCATTCCAAAACAGATTGCAACTCTTTGTTAAGGGTTTCAGTGACTTCATTAGCTGTGGTTACTGGTGCTTATATAGTTGAATCATCAGCATACATGGACACACATACTTTGTTTAATGCCAGTGGCAGGCCATTGGTAAAAATAGAAAAGAGTAGAGGGCCTAGAGAGCTGCCCTGCGGTACATCACACTTCATATGTTTGACATTAGAGAAGCTTCCATTAAAAACCCTCTGAGTTCTATTAGATAGATAGCTCTGAATCCACATTATGGCAGAGGTTGAAAAGCCATAGCACAAACATTCTTAAACAACAGGTTATGGTCAATAATATCAAAGGCTGCACTGAAATCTAACAATAGAGCTCCCACAATCTTCTTGTTATCAATTTCTCTCAATCAATCATCAGTCATTTGTGTCCGTGCAGTACATGTTGAGTGCCCTTATCTATAAGCATGCTGAAAGTCTGTTGTTCTTTTGTTTACAGAGAAATAGCATTAGATTTGGTCAAACACAATTTTTTTTACAACAGGTTGCTAAGAGCTGGCTGCCAGCTTATAGGTCTGCTGTTAGAACCAGTAAAGGCCGCTTTACCACTCTTGGGTAGTGGAATTACTTTGGCTTCCCTCCAGGCCTGAGGACAAAGACTTTCCTCTCGGCTCATGTTAAAAATATGACAGATAGGAGTGGCTATAGAGTCAGCTACTGTCCTCAGTAGCTTTCCATCTAAGTTGTCAATGCCAGGAGGTTTGTCATTATTGATCGATAACAATTGTTCCACCTCTCCCACACTAACTTTACAACATTCAATACTTGCACTGCTTTTCTTTCATGATGTTTTTTTCCATCATTCTTTATATCATTGATCTTGGCTTCATATTAAAACATATTATTTTTGTTGAGTTTGGTCACATAATTTCTCAATTTGCAGTATGTAAGCCAGCCAGACTTATTAGCCACTCCTTTTGCCCCAACTCTTTCAAACATAGTTTTTAAATTCCTCATCAATCCATGGAACCTTAACAGTTCTAACAGTCAGTTTCTTAACAGGTACATGTTTATCAATAACTGGAAGAAGCAATTTCATCTGGTAAAAACAGGTCAACACATTATCAGTCAACAATATAAGACAATGGGAGCACTGTGTATGTTCTCTGATGAGTTGTGAGTCAATGAGATGTGAAATATCAATATACATGTTAAGAGAAGTAATTTCTCTCTCCTGTGTAGATTCTCTAATGATGTTTACGTGACTGTTATGAGTAATATGTTTTCCCAAAATCTAATCTTCTGTAAAGCCTTCTCCTCTGTGTCTCATGTTCTTTCAGGCTTCCTAAATGGGCAAATGCTTTGCGCCCTGGGAGGAGTGGTAATGCATCTCCCCTGTGTGTATGATCTTGTGCTGTTTCAGGGTCCCTAACTGGTTAAAACACTTGCCACACTGGGAGCAGTGGTAAAGCTTCTCCCCTGTGTGTATTCTCTTGTGCTGTTTCAGGGCCCCTAACTGGTTAAAACACTTGCCACAATGGGAGCAGGGGTAAGGCTTCTCCCCTGTATGAATTTTCTCATGAGCTTGTAGGTGTCCTTTCTGCCTATACATCTTTTCACATTGCGAGCAGTGGTAAGGCTTCTCCCCTGTGTGTATTCTTTCGTGTTTTTTCAGATCCCCTGTCTCATTGAAACACTTGCCACACTGGGAGCAGGGGTAAGGCTTTTCCCCTGTGTGTATTCTTTCGTGTTTTTTCAGATGCCCTGCCCAGGTGAAACACTTTCCACACTGGGAACATTGGTAAGGCTTCTCCCCTGTATGAATTTTCTCATGAGCTTTTAGGTGTTCTTTCTGCCTATACATCTTTTCACATTGCGAGCAGTGGTAAGGCTTCTCCCCTGTGTGTATTCTCTCATGTCGTTTCAGCTCCCCTGACTGGACGAAACACTTTCCACAGTGGGAGCAGTGGTAAGGCTTCTCCCCTGTGTGCATAGGCTTCTCCCCTGTGTGTATTCTCTCATGTCGTTTCAGCTCCCCTGACTGGTTGAAACACTTTCCACAGTGGGAGCAGTGGTAAGGCTTCTCCCCTGTGTGTATTCTCTCATGTCGTTTCACCTTCCACAAATCGTTAAAACGCTTTCCACAGTGGGAGCAGTGGTAAGGCTTCTCCCCTGTGTGTATTCTCTCGTGTCGTTTCAGCGTCCCCAAATCGTTACAACCCTTTCCACACTGGGAGCAGTGGTAAGGCTTCTCCCCTCTGTGTATTCTCTCGTGCCGTTCCAGCTTCCCCAAATCGTTAAAATGCTTTCCACACTGGGAGCAGTGGTAAGGCTTCGCCCCTCTGTGTATTCTCTCGTGCCGTTCCAGCTTTCCCAAATCGTTAAAAATCTTTCCACACTGCATGCAGCGGTAAGGCTTCCCCCTTGTGTGTATTCTCTCATGAGTTTTCAGGTTTCCTTTCTGGTTAAAACTCTTTCCACACTGGGAGCAGTGGTAAGGCTTCTCCCCAGTGTGTATTCTCTCATGTTGTTTCAGCTCAAATAAGTGGTTACAACCCTTTCCACAGTGGGAACACTGGTGTCGTCTTGCTGGTTTGGACGTCCCTGGCTCTGGTTCCTCTGAATCTGGTCTTTCTCCTGCCAAAGACAGTGTTTTTTTTAAATAGTGACCCGAATGAAACCTCCACATGATAAAACGGCCTTGCTACGAGGGTAAATCCTAATCAGATCCCTCAATAACCTAAGGCCCGTTTTAACAATCTCAGTGTGATTTTAAAACAAATGTTGTAAAGTTTCCTGGTAATTACTGACAATGTTTACACTACTTATTTATTCATTCTATTTTCGTCAGAACACAAAAAACTAAACAGTTCTAGGACACTCAAGACACAGACGTCACTGGATTCCAATCGAGCAGGGAGTTCTAAATATATAACTTTCATAGCTGTATGATACAGAATGCGACCTACAGTCGTGGTCAAAAGTTTTGAGAATGAAAAATATGAATTTCCACAAAGTTTGCTGCTTCAGTGTCTTTAGATATTTTTGTCAGATGTTACTATGGAATGCTGAAGTATAATTACAAGCATTTCATAAGTGTCAAAGGTTTTTTATTTACAATGACATTAAGTTGATGCAGTGTATATATTTGCAGTGTTGACCCTTCTTTTTCAAGACCTCTGCAATCTGCCCTGGCATGCTGTCAATTAACTTCTGGGCCACATCCTGACTAACGGCAGCCCATTCTTGCATAATCAATGCTTGGATTTTGTCAGAATTGTGTTTTTTTTATGTTTGTCCACCCGCCTCTTGATGATTGACCACAAGTTCTCAATGGGATTAAGGTCTGGGGAGTTTCCTGGCCATGGACCCAAAATACTGATGTTTTGTTACCCGAGCCACTTAGTTATCACTTTTGCCTTATGGCAAGGTGCTCCATCATGCTGGAAAAGGCATTGTTCGTCACCTAACTGTTCCTGGATGGTTGGGAGAAGTTGCACTCGGAGGATGTGTTGGTACCATTCTTTATTCATGGCTGTGTTCTTAGGCAACATTGTGAGTGAACCCACACCCTTGGCTGAGAAGCAACTCACACATGAATGTTGGTACCATTCTTTATTCATGGCTGTGTTCTTAGGCAACATTGTGAGTGAGCCCACACCCTTGGCTGAGAAGCAACTCACACATGAATGGTCTCAGGATGCTTTACTGTTGGCATGACACAGGACTGATGGTAGCGCTCACCTTGCCTTCTCCGGACAAGCTTTTTTCCGGATGCCCCAAACATTCGGAAAGGGGATTCATCAGAGAAAATGACTTTACCCCAGTCCTCAGCAGTCTCACCAATCCCTGTAACTTTTGCAGAATATCAGTATGTCCCTGATGTTTTTCCTGGAGAGAAGTGGTTTCTTTGCTGTCCTTCTTGACACCAAAAGTCTTCGCTTCACTGTGCGTGCAGATGCACTCACACCTGCCTGCTGCCATTCCTGAGCAAGCTCTGTACTGTTGGTGCCTCGATCCCGCAGCTGAATCAACAAGCCTTCTTCACAACAATTGAACCGCTCTCCTTGAAGTTCTTGATGATCCGATAAATGGTTGATTTTGGTGCAATCTTACTGGCAGCTATATCCTTGCCTGTGAAGCCCTTTTTGTGCAAAGCAATGAGGACGACACGTGTTTCCTTGCAGGTAACCGTGGGTGACATATGAAGAACAATGATTCCAAGCACCACCCTCCTTTTGAAGCTTCCAGTTTTGGGGGAGATTCAGTTAATTTGCATAGAAAAGAGGGACTTTGCAATTAATTGCAACTCATCTGAACACTCTTCATAACATTCTGGAGTATATGCAAATTGCCATCATACAAACTGAGGCAGCAGATTTGGTGAAAATTAACATGTGTGTCATTCTCAAAACTTTTGGCCACGACTGTACACACTTCCTTAAACATAAAATAAGTATATAAGTCATTTTAAGTGGAAGTCCAAAACTAGTTTTTAAGTTGAAGACACAAAGCACATCAGTAAAATCTCCCCGTTGTTGAAAGGGTTCGACACCTGCTGTTTTAGTGGCCCAATTTATTATTTAGACGTTCACAGGTTTTCAACATTTTGACTATCGCTGATGTGATATTTTGGGTAAAGTAAAAAATAAAGTGAAATATTTGGAAAGATGTTCCTAAAACTGATGTAAAAGATTATTGTAGTTTCTATCCCTGTTAGTTAACATTAGTTAGTTAACATGTATTCTCTGCCAAGATAATCCATCCACCTGACAGGTGTGGCATATCAAGAAGCTGATTGACCAGCTTGATTATTACACAGGTGCACCTTGTGCCGGGGAAAATAAAAGTCACTAGTCACGTTTTGCAGCTGTTTCAGGACAGCACTACAGGGATTCTATTCAACTAACTTTAATAACTAGGGTTAATACCTGCCTGGCGCACCAACAAAACTTTATCTTTACCCCCCCTCTAACAATACCGCTACAGAATTAGCATAGTAGGCCATGTAACTTAAGGTAATCTGAAATATTATTATTATTCCTTGACACCCATTCTGAAACTCACTGCAGCTCTTTGTAAGTGTTGCAGTCATTTCAGTTTCCGTGGTAGCTGACGTGTACGGTGTTGAGTCATCCGCATACAGACACACACTGGCTTTACTCAAATGTCGTTGGCATGTCGTTGGTAAAGATTGAAAAAGGTAAGTGCCAAACAGCTGCCCTGGGAATTCCTGATTCTACCTTGATTTTGTTGTACAGGCTTCCATTAAAGAACACTCTTTGTGTTCTGTTAGACAGGTAGCTCTGGGGCAGCAGGTAGCCTAGTGGTTAGAGCGGTAGGCTAGTAACCGAGAGATTGCTGGATCGAATCCCTGAGTTGACAAGGTAAAACTCTGTCGTTCTGCCCCTGAACAAGGCAGTCCTAGGTCGTCATTGAAAATAAGAATTTGTTCTTAACTGACTTGCCTAGTTAAATAAAGGTCACATTTTAAAAGAAAAACTCTTCATCCACAGTATAGCAGGGGGTGTAAAGCCATACGTTTTTTCAGCAGCAGACTACGATCGATAATGTCAAAAGCCGCACTGAAGTCTAACACAACAGCCCAAACAATTTTATCATCATCAATTTCTCTCAGCCAATCAGTCATTTTAAGTGCTGTGTTTATTGAATGTCCTTCCCTATAAGCCTGATCATGGCTTTCCTCAGTATTAGTTAATTAATTAACAGTGTCTAGAGTTTAGTTTGCCTGTTCAACAGTCTTGTAAAGATAGGGGGGTTGACTGGGACAGGCAATGTAATATCCATAATGTTTTAAGGAAAAGTTTTTGTAAAACAAGCACCTTACATTGGATCATCTTGAAATTTTCTCTCTAAAGCTAACTTTCATCAAGGTTTTATATGGTCTATTGGTTTCTCTCTTTACATTGGCAGAATAATTTCTCAGTGTTATGATATTCATAACATCCATATCCACCAGTCTATCTTCCTGTCAACTGGTTGTCCTGGTAACAGATACCAGTGGGCAGATCTGTTGTATTTGTTCAAACTAAACTACAGCACTTACTTTGATGAGTCAAATCTGATCCTTTCATCTCTTCTCCTCCCCTCACAGTTCCACACAGCCCCGTTGTTTTCCTAAAGTCCACCAGCAGCACAGACAACCTCTTCATACCCAGCAGTAAGGTGCGACCGGGAGAGGCACGACACATGGACTCCGGGAGGGAGGAAGGGCTAGCGTTGTCCTAGTAACCATAAAGAGGGGACACAGATACACATCATTATGGATGCTAATGTCACTGTTGTCATAAAGTGCTCTACAGAAACCCAGCCCAAGCCGATAAAGCAAGCTGTATGCTAGACCAGACCAAGCTGTACCATCTGGTGTTCTGATCTGGAAAGACTCTTCTCTGCCTCGTCAGCATCAGGATGTTGTTGAGGCTCCGCAGAGGATCCACCATAGTCATGTCTCTCTCCTGTGTGAATGAGAACATCATACAGATGGTAAATTTGTGATCTTCTATTGCAATCACAGAGTCTTACAAGAGGCATGAATATGTCTAAAAAGGGCCTAAAATGGCCACTTTCATCATGATTTCCTAAAAAAATATTTGTGATGCAAATGTAAAAGGGATGTTCCACAAAATGGGTGCCTCTTTAATATTTTAAGTAGAACATACGCAGCAATATTGAATTTTAAGACTGTTATACTAGATGAGGGGAACTTTAATGTCAACCACGTGGAGAATTCAATACATCTAATTGAAAAGTCCCAAAAGTATATGAACCACTGGCAGATCGACCAATTAACAATTCCTACAGTAAGAATGCCCATTAAAAACCCCCACATTAGTTCAACAACTGCATAGTTTGTGTCCCTGTTTTTAAGACAGTACTCACTGGTGTCAATCGGATCTTCTGTCTCCTCCTTTTTCACTCTCAAAACGTCTTCCTCCTTCACGTTTATTAAGATAGCATCCTCTTCCTCTCTAAAAGGTTCTTTCTCTTCTTTCACTATAACAGCCTCCTTTTCCTCCTTTTTAATTCTGAAAGATTCTTTCTCCGTACAGCAGACCTCCGCTTCATTAGCAAGGGAGGAGTAGTTCAGTGAGCTCATGGTCAGGGATGTTAGCTAGCTAGCTAGCATTAGCGACTAGCCTAGTGCTAACCTCAGTATCAATCTTTAACAAGTTTGCAAATTGAACAAGCACATTAGGTTAAATTTAACCAGTAGATACGTCAACCGAAATTTGTTTAAAACACTGAGATTAGCTAATGTACAATAACATGTTCTAAAGAATCAATCTTTTAGTTTTATGTTGTCTAGCAAGCTACCGAGGTGGTTGAAAGAGTTTGCGCCTTGTTGTTCCTGAAGAAGCGTCCCGTCCAGTCCATTATACGTCATCAAGAAGCATCACCTGAAAGACGCACATCGCCATCTGCTGACTGGAGTGGGTAACGCAGTTTGGAAACAATAGGTACTACACTTTTTGTGATGGAAAGAACGTCATAATAATTTAACAATAAGCAGATATATTTTCTCTTATGTCTTACAAATAATACTTTCCTGTACACAGACGTAGAAGCTTAAAATGCATATGTGGATGATGAATAAATACTTATACGAATAGGTAGTGTTTTAAAACACATTTCTGTTAATACTCTGTTCATTTTTCACATTCGTTTTTATTAGATGTGACCATACTTTTCCCTTAAAGCCACGCTCTATACGATACAAATCATACTGTAAACAATAGAGCAAATGCATCACATGCAACAGAATCGTCTGAATGAATTCACCCCTGATGATGCGTAAACACAGTTCACTTTCACAACTGCCACGTTGTATTTCCTCTCACATCAATTCGCTCACCTTTTCCCTTCGCTTGTGGACGTCAATGCACAACACATCAGCTGTAGGTGACCAGGAGTTAAAACCTTTCCAAACCAAACCATTTCATATCTGCTACACACAGCCTACATCGTTGTCACCATATTAGCTAAAGTAATGTCATAGTCAACACAGCTAATATAAGTAACTTGTTAGTAAACCTGCTACAATCATGACAGAGCTCCTCTGTGGAGATGCTACATGTTTCATCATTAGATGCTACAGTCCTTAAACAATGGATGTCATATGAATCTTTACCACTTGGATCTGTAATAGGAGTAGTATTTTTCCTCGACTCACCTGTGTCCCCGCACATTGACTCTGTTCCGGTACCTCCTGTATATACCCTCCACATTGACTCTGTTCCGGTACCTCCCGTATATACCCTCCACATTGACTCTTTTCCGGTACCTCCTGTATATACCCTCCACATCGACTCTGTTCCGGTACCTCCTGTATATAGCCTCCACATTGACTCTGTACCGGTACCTCCTGTATATAGCCTCCACATTGACTCTGTTCCGGTACCTCCTGTATATAGCCTCCACATTGACTCTGTACTGGTACCTCCTGTATATACCCTCCACATTGACTCTGTTCCGGTACCTCCTGTATATAGCCTCCACATTGACTCTGTACCGGTAATACCTGTATATGGCCTCCACATTGACTCTGTACTGGTAATACCTGTATATAGCCTCCACATTGACTCTGTACTGGTAATACCTGTATATACCCTCCACATTGACTCTGTACTGGTAATACCTGTATATAGCCTCCACATTGACTCTGTACTGGTAATACCTGTATATAGCCTCCACATTGACTCTGTACTGGTACCTCCTGTATATAGCCTCCACATTGACTCTGTACTGGTACCTCCTGTATATAGCCTCCACATTGACTCTGTACTGGTAATACCTGTCTACAGCCTCCACATTGACTCTGTACTGGTACCTCCTGTATATAGCCTCCACATTGACTCTGTACTGGTACCTCCTGTATATACCCTCCACATTGACTCTGTTCCGGTACCTCCTGTATATAGCCTCCACATTGACTCTGTACCGGTAATACCTGTATATGGCCTCCACATTGACTCTGTACTGGTAATACCTGTATATAGCCTCCACATTGACTCTGTACTGGTAATACCTGTATATACCCTCCACATTGACTCTGTACTGGTAATACCTGTATATAGCCTCCACATTGACTCTGTACTGGTAATACCTGTATATAGCCTCCACATTGACTCTGTACCGGTAATACCTGTATATAGCCTCCACATTGACTCTGTACTGGTAATACCTGTATATACCCTCCACATTGACTCTGTACTGGTAATACCTGTATATAGCCTCCACATTGACTCTGTACTGGTAATACCTGTATATAGCCTCCACATTGACTCTGTACTGGTAATACCTGTCTACAGCCTCCACATTGACTCTGTACTGGTAATACCTGTATATAGCCTCCACATTGACTCTGTACTGGTAATACCTGTCTACAGCCTCCACATTGACTCTGTACTGGTAATACCTGTATATAGCCTCCACATTGACTCTGTACCGGTAATACCTGTCTACAGCCTCCACATTGCCTCTGTACTGGTAATACCTGTCTACAGCCTCCACATTGACTCTGTACTGGTAATACCTGTATACAGCCTCCACATTGACTCTGTACTGGTAATACCTGTATACAGCCTCCACATTGCCTCTGTACTGGTAATACCTGTCTACAGCCTCCACATTGACTCTGTACTGGTAATACCTGTCTACAGCCTCCACATTGCCTCTGTACTGGTAATACCTGTATATAGCCTCCACATTGACTCTGTACTGGTAATACCTGTATATAGCCTCCACATTGACTCTGTACTGGTAATACCTGTCTACAGCCTCCACATTGACTCTGTACTGGTAATACCTGTCTACAGCCTCGCTACTGTTATTTTCCTGCTGCTCTTTAATATTAATTATTTGTATTTTTATACATAACACTTATTTTTCTTAAAACTGCATTGTTGGTTAATTAAGGGCTTGTAAGTAAGTATTTCACTGTAAGCATTTCACTTGTATTCTGATTTCATTCATACATTTCTTACATTCATTTATTAATATAGAAAATATACATATTGAAAATATAAATGTTTCGTTTTTTATATATATTGTTGAATATAATCTACTTTAAGGGTATATTAGTTCCAGGATCTCTGCTAGTGTTAAAGTTATGGGCAATTTAATACAGAGACATTAGCATAGTAGGACATGTAACTTAAGGTTACCTAACATAACCCCTGTTCTATGATATTATAAGCCTCGTTAGGGGCGGAGTCTAGGGAGATCCAATCAAACAATATCTGTCAAGCAACAGCTAATAGCAGACGACTCCACTTCCTATATAGGGCCATAGTCTCTCCCGTCTTCACATCTAAGTACGTTTGTCTTCCATGTGTGAAAGGTAACCTAGTCAACTACCAACTACCATAGAGCTCATATACTTTACGGTGCCAAGTCTAGACAGGACCATCGCTCAGAGGTCCCCACTCTACTCACCGTATGTGTAGTGATGTCCAGTCAGTAGAACCTCATGAAGGTTCATCACCACAACATACATCATTACAGATCTCTTGAACAGAGATGCCTTTAAACAATGTATATGTTGTAGCCAGACCTCTGGTGGATTGAGCCATCAAGCCCTCTGGAGGTGTCAGATCCTTGCTGCTATAGAACCTCATTAAGGTATATCACCACAACATGCATCATTACAGATCTCTTGAACAGAGATGCCTTTAAACAATGTATATGTTGTAGCCATACCTCTGGTGGATTGAGCCATCAAGCCCTCTGGAGGTGTCAGATCCTTGCTGCTATAGAACCTCATGAAGGTATTTTTTTATTTGCATTTATTTAACCTTTTTTTAACCAGGAACTAACTAACTATATTTAACCAGGAACTAACTAACTATATTTAACCAGGAACTAACTAACTATATTTAACCAGGAACTAACTAATTGAGAACAAGTTTTCATTTACAACTGCGACCTGGCCAAGATAAAGCAAAGCAGTGCGACAAAAACAACAACACAGAGTTACACATAAACAAATTGGCAGTAGAGAACTGGAAGGAAATGCAGCCAAAGGAAGTGTTGGCTTTGGGAATGACCAGTGAAATATACCTGCTGGAGCGTGTGCTATGGGTGGGTGTTGCTTTGGTGACCAGTGAGCTGAGATAAGGCTGGGCTTTACCTAGCAAAGGCTTATAGATGACCTGGAGCCAGTGGGTTTGGCGACAAATATGTAGGGTAGTATATGGGGCTTTGGTGACAAAACGGATGGCACTGTGATAGACAACATCCAGGTTGCTTAGTAGGGTGTTGGAGGCTATTTTGTAAATGACATTGCCAAAGTCAAAGACCGGTAGGATAGTCAGTTTTACGAGCGTATGTTTGGCAGCATGAGTGAAGGAGGCTTTCTTGCGAAATCGGAAGCCGATTCTAGATGTAATTTTGGATTGGAGATGCTTAATGTTAGTCTGGAAGGAGAGTTTACAGTCTAACCAAACACCTAGGTATTTGTAGTTGTCCACATATTCTAGGTCAGAACCGCCCAGAGTAGTGATGCTAGTCTGGCAGGCGGGTGCGGGCAGCAATCGGTTGAAGAGCATGCACTTAGTTTTACTAGCATTTAAAAGCAGTTGGAGGCCACGGAAGGAGTGTTGTATGGCATTGAAGCTCGTTTGGAGATTTGTTAACACAGTGTCCAAAGAAGGGCCAGATGTATACAGAATGGTGTCGTCAGAGTAGAGGGGGATCAGAGAGTCACCAGCAGCAATAGGGCGACATTGATATATACAGAGAAAAGAGTCGGCCCGAGAATTGAACCCTGTGGCACCCCCATAGAGACTGCCAAAGGTCCGGACAACAGGCCCTCCGATTTGACACACTGAACTCTATCTGAGAAGCAGTTGGTGAACCAGGCGAGGAAGTCATTTGAGAAGCCAAGGCTATTGAGTCTGCCGATAAAAATGCGGTGATTGACAGAGTCGATAGCCTTGGCCAGGTCGATGAAGACGGCTGCACAGTACTGTCTTTTATCGATGGCGGATATTATATCGTTTAGGACCTGGAGCGTGGCTGAGGTGCACCCATGACCAGCTCGGAAACCAGATTGCATAGTGGAGAAGGTACGATGGGATTCGAACTGGTCGGTGATCGTTTGTTAACTTGGCTTTTGAAGATTTTAGAAATGTTGGGCAGGATGGATATAGGTCTATAACAGTTTGGGTCTAGAGTGTCTCCCCCTTTGAAGAGGGGGTTGACCGCAGCAGCTTTCAAATCTTTGGGGATCTCAGACGATACGAAAGAGAGGTTGAACAGGCTGGTAATAGGGATTGGAACACTCGGCAGATAATATTTAGAAAGACAGGGTCCAGATTGTCTGGTCCTGCTGATTTGTAGGGATCCAGATTGGTAGGCATCCAAAAAATCTAATGTATGTACCAACGACAGATTGACAATTAAACAATTTATACAGTACTGAACAACATATTCAAGTGTAGAACTTCAGTAGAATGCCCCTTTAAAACCCCACATTAGTTCAACAACAGTTTGTGCCCTTGTTTAAGACAGTACTCACTGGTGTTAATCTGATATTCTGTATCCTCCTCTTGCACTCCCAAAACATCTTCCTCCTTCACTTTTATTGAGACAGCATCCTCTTCCTCTCTAAAAGGTTATTTCACGATAACAGCCACCTCTTCCATTCTGAAAGGTTCTTTCTTGTCTTTCACTGTAACACCGTATGGGAAAGGGAGAAGGAGGAAGGGGGTTGGACCCCCACCACACCCCACCCCACTCCACTGGGTAGCACAGAGCAACACTTTAAGGGGCATTGCATTCATAATGGCGCTGACTAGGGAAACGCTCCCGCTGTTCTTAGAGCCTGTCTGCACGTTCAAACTAAAACAATGTAACTAATAATGGTGTGAAAAATGCCCCTTAGATATTAATTCGGAGGGCAGATATTATTCAATATTAAAGCAGTAGACCTCTCACTAAAGGCCTCAGTCAAAAGTTATACTTAAATTCGAACTGGATTTAACAAAAAATGAAAAGTGCACATTTGTAAATCCCAAACTCTAAAAGCAATTGGAAAGGTAGATACAAATGATTTGTGACGTGGTTAAAATAAAGAATGTAAACAAGATGCTGGAGCGGCAGGGTAGCCTAGTGGTTAGAGCGTTGGACTAGTAACTGGAAGGTTGTAAGTTCAAACCCCCGAGCTGACAAGGTCGACAATCTGAATCTGTCGTTCTGCCCCTGAACAGGTAGTTAACCCACTGTTCCTAGGCCGTCATTGAAAATAAGAATTTGTTCTTAACTGACTTGCCTAGTTAAATAAAGGTAAAATGAAAATTACAGTAGTGGTGGCATTTTCAAAACAGGTTTTCAAACACTTGTAGCCCGATTAGCAGGACAATAGACTCTTTATATCCCGGCTACTGTAGGTGTGAACATCCCCCTACCTGCAATGCTTAAGTACTCTTAAGTGTTACATTTCTAACTCAAAACAGCAGTACAGTATATCTTCATCAACATCTTTATGCTTTCTTTAATAATGATACAAATCCTCTTTCAAAATGCAGATGTTTATTTAGTTATGGATCCATAACGAACTACTATGGCAATAAATATCAATGAATGACATAAATATTGGAACAAAGTTGTCTAATGAAGGTAAACAAATTGTTGCTAACTGGAAAACACTCTTTCAAAACACACACGGTCATGTCGTACAGCGCCATTATGACTATTAGCAAGAAGCTGGACAATAGACTTGCCTAGAAGGAGGATAGGGGGAGACTTCTATCATCAAATGTATTTCTTAGTTAGGTTGGCTGTATCACAACCGGCCGTGATTGGTTGAAATTTCAGTTTAATCCACCAGAAAAGACCAAACAAATAATACAGCAAAAAGTATTGTTATGTATCACATCTGACTGTGATTGGGAGTCCCACAGGGCGGAGCACAACTGGCCCAGCGTTTCTCTCCCTCTAAAAACAGAAATACATGTTTTGGCCTTTATAAATATTATTTTGGCCTTTATTCAGATTACAATCACTCACTTTCGTTTTTTGAAAACAAAATAACCTCCAAAATATTGTTATATCCTATCAAGTTGATGGCACAGTCATATAGCCGCCACCTACATATAGCTGAGTGACTCACTCATCCATGGCTTTGGATCAAAATAAATAAGTATCAACATTCTTTCTGATAGTCTTTAATAAATAAATATTTTGGTTATCCTGACCTGGACACCACGTACAGTATTTTAATAGCCCATTATGTGCTATTATCAGGACAATATACCTTCACCAACACCTCTCTGATGCAGGTTCGATACCCGCGCCGGCCGTCACTGGGAGACCAATGCGGCAGCTTTTGGTTTTAATTTAGAATCTTCTATATGTAATTATTGGCGGAGAGTCAGGTCATATTTTTCAATTTACTGTAGGTGTCATGAGTCTCACTAGTGTTGAGTAATGTGCTGTTTAAAGTGGTGTAGGTCTTATTTATTTAAAGAGCATATTGAAGCTAGAAGCAATAGGATTAGAACCAATAGGATTTGAAGCAAAAGCCTCCAACTATTTTAGCACTGTTTCGCGCTGCTCTGAGACAAGCATGGGGACTGGTCTTGATAAATGAATTAGATTGTTTTCTCCGTTTGGGTATTGGTTAGACTACAATTATACAATTATGGTGTAGAAATGTTATGTTCTTAGTGTAACCTTTATTTAACTAGGCAAGTCAGTTAAGAACAAATTCTTATTTACAAGAACAGCCTACTCCTTCCTCCCCGTCTGGGAATTGAACCTCGTTCTCCGGTGTGCCAGCACGACACAGGGATTCTTTAGTTAAATAGCCCAGTACTGTAGCCTACTCCAGACCGTCACGTTGTACAGGGCCATATTTTCCATCCTAACGGTAACCCAGAGGGTTTTTAGTAATATAAAGGGTTTCTTTGTAATATAAACACCATAATATGAACTTCTTGGGATAGGGGGCAGCATTTTCATTTTTGGATGAATAGAGTGCCCAGAGTGAACTGCCTCCTACTCAGTCCCAGATGCTAATATATGCATATTATTAGTATTGGATAGAAAACACTCTGAAGTTTCTAAAACTGTTTGAATGATGTCTGTGAGTATAACAGAACTCATATGGCAGGCAAAAACCTGAGAGAAAATCCAAACAGGAAGTGGGAAATCTGAGGTGTGTAGTTTTTGAACTCACCCCTATCGAATACACAGTGGGATATTGGTCATGTTGCTTCCACTAGATGTCAACCGTCTCTAGAACCTTGTTTGATGCTTCTACTGTGAAGTGGGGCTGAATGAGAGGGGAATGAGTCAGAGGTCTGCCTGAGTCCCACGAGCTGACCACGCGCGTTCATGACAAAGTTAGCTTGCTTTCCATTGCTTTTCTACAGACAATGGAATTCTCCGGTTGGAACATTATTGAACATTTATGATAAAAACATCCTAAAGATTGATTCTGTACTTAGTTTGACAAGTTTCTTCGACCTGTAATATAACTTTTTGAACTTTTCGTCCGACTGGATTTGTTTACCAAACGCCCCAAGAAAAGAAGCTATTTGGTCATAAATGGACATAAATGATGGACATTAACAAACAAAACAAGCATTTATTGTGGAACTGATCATCAAAGGTAAGTGAATATTTATAATGCTATTTATGACTAATGTTGACTACTCAACATGGCAGATATTTCTCTGGCTGGTTTGGGCTCTGAGCGCCGTTCTCAGATTATGCTTTTTCCGTAAAGTTTTTTTGAAATCTGACACAGCGGTTGCATTAAGAAGAAGTGTATCTAAAGTTCCATGCATAACACTTGTATTTTCATCAACATTTATAATGAGTATTTCTGTGAATTCATGTGTCTCTCTGCACAATCACCGCATGTTGGAACTACTGAACGTAACGCGCCAATGTAAAATGAGATTTTTTTAATAAATATGAACTTTATCAATCAAAACATACATATATTGTGTAACATAAAGTCCTATGATTGTCATCTGCTGAAAATCATCAAAGGTTAGTGATTCATTTGTATCTCTATTTGTGCTTTTTGTGGCTCCTCTCTTTGGCTGGAAAAATGGCTGGGTTTTTCTGTTAGTTGGTGGTGACCTAACATAATCGTTTGTGGAGCTTTCGCTGTAAAGCATTTTTGAAATCAGACACTGTGGCTGGATTAACGAGAATTATATCTTACACTTGTATGTTTGAGAAATTTGATTTATGAGATTTGTTGATTTTTATTTGGCTGAAATTTCATTGGCTGTTGGCGAGGGGTTCCGCTAGCGAAACTGGGTTCAGGTTAATCAAATTAATAAAGAAACATTTCTTGATATCAGTCCCATTTACATTGTTCTTACAAAAACAAGTTGTAAATTCTCTAGTACAGCCACTATTGAAGGCAATCAAATGCTTCTCAAAGATGCCCTCTGGTGGTCAAACTAGCACTTACTAGCATTATTGGTGACAGTGGTTGACACGTAAATAACATGCCATAGAATTCTGTGGCACCATGCAAGCTGTGCTGCAGTACGCTGCAACTTTTAAAGGACGAACCACTGTACTCCATATTCAATTCATGTTTTCTAATAAAAACACACAAATATATTTTTGAGTATACATTGTACAATTTAAATTCATATGGTATAAACAAGCAAACACATTCTCAGTCAACAATTAAAGACACTGGGAGCACTGTGTATGTTCTCTGATGCATTTTAAGAAGTCAAGGAGAAGTAATTATTCTCTCCTGTGTGAATTCTCACGTGCTTTTTCAGCTTTCCAGAATGGTTAAAACGCTTTCCACACTGGGAGCAGTGGTAAGGCTTCTCTCCTGTGTGTATTCGCTCATGAGCTTTCAGGGTTCCTACTTGGACAAAACTCTTTCCACACTGGGAGCAGTGGTAAGGCTTCTCCCCTGTGTGTAGTCGCTGGTGAACTTTCAGGGTTCCTAAGTGACTAAAACTATTTCCACACTGGGAGCAGAGGTAAGGCTTCTCCCCAGTGTGGATTCTCACATGAATTTTAAGTGACTGTGAAGAGTAATAGGTCTTCCCACAGTCTGAGCATTTGTAAGGCTTCTCCCCTGTGTGCAGTCTCATGTGCTCTTTTAGGTTTCCTGAATAGTTAAAACTCTTTCCACACTGGGAGCGGTGGTAAGGCTTCTCCCCTGTGTGTATTCGCTCATGAGCTTTCATGTTTCCAAAGTGACTAAAACTCTTTCCACATAGGGAGCAGAGGTAAGGCTTCTCCCCTGTGTGAATTCTCATATGACTTTTAAGTGAGTGTGATGAGTAATATATCTTCCCACAGTCTGAGCATTTGTAAGGCTTCTCCCCTGTGTGTATACGCTCATGAGCTTTGAGGGTGTCTAACCGCTTAAAACTCTTCCCACACTGGGAGCAATGGAAAGGCTTCTCCCCTGTGTGTATACGCTCATGAGCTTTGAGGGTGAGTAACCGCTTAAAACTTTTCCCACATTGGGAGCAATGGAAAGGCTTCTCCACTGTGTGTATACGCTCATGAGCTTTGAGGGTGTCTAACCGCTTAAAACTCTTCTCACACTGAGAGCAATGGAAAGGCTTCTCCCCTGTGTGAATTCTCACGTGACTTTTAAGTGAGTGTGATGAGTAAAATGCCATCCCACAGTCTGAGCATTTGTAAGGCTTCTCCCCTGTGTGTATACGCTCATGAGCTTTGAAGGTGTCTAACCGCTTAAAACTCTTCTCACACTGGGAGCAATGGAAAGGCTTCTCCCCTGTGTGTATACGCTCATGAGCTTTGAGGGTGTCTAACCGCTTAAAACTCTTCCCACACTGGGAGCAAAGGAAGGGCTCCTGCCCTGTGTGTATTCCCTCATGTATTTTCAGGCTTACTGACTTGGTAAAACTCTTTCCAATCTGGGAGCAGAGGTGTTGTCTTGCTGGTTTGGACGTCTTTGGTTCGTCCAAGTTTGGTTTTCCTCCTGCCAAAGACAGAGTTTATTTTTAAGACAGAGCAGAATGAAATCTCCACATGATAAAACTGCCTTGCTATGAACTTTAAACCAAATCAGATCCCTCAATAACCTGAGGCCAGCTTTCAAACATTTCATCATTTAAAACCATTTTTGTGTGATTTTAAAACAAATGTTGTAGAGCATCCTGGTAATTACTGTTTACAAGACTTATTTGTATTTCTGTTTTACTAGTCAGAACACAAAACACTAGACAGTCCTATGACACTCAAGACACAGACATCGCTGGATTCCTATCAAGCAGGTGGTTGTAAATATATAACCTTCATAGCTGTATGATACAGAATGTGACCTACACACTTCCTTAAACATATAATAAGTCATTTAAAGTGGAAGTCCAAAACTTGTTTTTACGTGGAAGACACAAAGCACATCAGTAACATCTCCCCGTTGTTGAAAGGGTTCGACACATTGCTGTTTAAATGGACCAATTTCTAATTTAGACGTTCACACATTTGGACTATCATTAATTTCATGATATTTTGGGAAAAGTAAAAAAGAATGTGAAATATTTGGGGTAGATGTTACAAAAAATATAAATATGTAAAGTGTTGGTCCCATGTTTCATGAGCTGAAATATCCCAGAATTCTTCCATACGCACTAAAGCTTATTTCTCTCAAATTCGGTGCAAAATGTGTTTATATCCCTGTTAGTTCAAATTTCTCCTTTGCCAAGATAATCCATTTACCTGACAGGTGTGGCCTAATGTTGAACACTTTTTAGGTTACTCTATGATTCCATAAGTGTTATTTCATAGATTTGATATATTCACTATTATTCTACAATGTAGAAAATAGTAAAAATAAAGAAAAACCCTTGAATGAGTAGTTGACTGGTAGTGTATATGGTCGATTCCATGGGAAAGTCAACCTGAACATGTGTAACGGAGGTGAGAACGTGCCGTAAACTCACTCCACAGCTTGAAACGTCACAGATGGAGCTGTCCAACTGGTACCTTTTAAACTCACTCCACAGCTTGAAACGTCACAGATGGAGCTGTCCAACTGGTACCTTTTAAACTCACTCCACAGCTTGAAACGTCACAGATGGAGCTGTCCAACTGGTACCTTTTAAACTCACTCCACAGCTTGAAACGTCACAGATGGAGCTGTCCAACTGGTACCTTTTGTATCGCTCCAGCGGTTCATTGTCAAGGAGAGCGGTCACATGTGATGAGAAGCAGATGATCACTAGTTTGAGTCCAGTATGGGGACAGTGGAGGAAACTAAACTGTAAGCAACAAAACTAAGTCATCAAAACTAGTTTTTCAACCACTCCACAAATGTCATATTTCACTTATAATTCACTGTATCACAACTCCAGTGGGTCAGGAGTTTACATACACTAAGTTGACTGTGCCTTTAAACAGCTTGGAAAATTCCCGAAAATTATTATGTTATGGCTTTAGAAGCTTCTGATAGGCTAATTGACATCAATTGAGCCAATTGGAGGTGTACCTGTGGATGTATTTCAAAGGCCTACCTTCAAACTCAGTGCCTCTTTGCTTGACATTATGGGAAAATCAAAAGAAATCAGCCAAGACATCAGAAAAGAAAATGTAGACCTCTACAAGTCTGGTTTATCCTTGGGAGCAATTTCCAAACGCCTGAAGGTACCATGTTTATCTGTACAAACAATAGTACGCAAGTATAAACACCATGGGACCACGCAGCTGTCATACCGCTCAGGAAGGAGACGCGTTCGGTCTCCTAGAGATTGACCCAAGTTAAATCATTTAAAGGCAATGCTACCAAATACGAATTGAGTGTATGTAAACTTCTGACCCACTGGAAATGTGATGAAAGAAATAAAAGCTGAAATAAATCTCTCAACTATTATTCTGACATTTCACATTCTTAAAATAAAATGGTGAACTAACCTAAAACAGGGAAATTTTACTATGATTAAATGTCAGGAATTGTGAAACTGAGTATAAATGTATTTGGCTAAGGTGTATCTAAACGTCCGACTACAACTGTACATTTGCATGTTTAACACGTTCTGTAGATCAGACGTTAATGAAGCAATGCAGAACACATTGAAGTGTCTGGAGTTTTGTCTGCCGCTTCAAAAGTCTTGGGGGGGGGGGGGGGGGTTCACTGGGACAGGCAATGTCACATCCATAATGTTGTTAGGACAAGTTTTGTAAAATTTGCACCTTACATCAGATCATCTTGAGACTTTCCGTCTAAAGCTAACTTTTTATATGGTCTATTGGTTTCTCTCTTTTCATTGGCAGAATCCTTTTTCAGTGTTATGATATTCATAACATCCATATCCACCAGTCTATCTTCCTGTCAACTAACAGAACTCTGCTGGTTGTCCTGGTAACAGATACCAGTCTATCTTCCTGTCAACAAACAGAACTCTGCTGGTTGTCCTGGTAACAGATACCAGTGGGCAGATCTATTATATTTGTACAAACTAAACTACAGCACTTACTTCGGTGAGTCAAATCTGATCCTTTCTTCTCTTCTCCTCCTCTCACAGTTCCACTCAGCCCCGTTGTTTTCCTGCAGTCCACCAGCAGCACAGACAACCTCTTCATACCCAGCAGTAAGTTGCTACCGGGAGAGGCTCGACACTGGGACTCCGGGAGGGAGGAGGGGCTAGCGTTGTCCTGGTAACCATAAAGAGGGGACACAGACACATATCTTTATGGATGCTGATATCACTGTTGTCATAAAGTGTTTTACAGAAACCCAGCCCAGCCCTCGATAGAGCAAGCTGTATGCTAGACCAGACCAAGCTGTTTGCTAGACCAGACCAAGCTGTATGCTAGACCAAACCAAGCTGTATGCTAGACCAGACCAAGCTGTACCATCTGGTGTTCTGATCTGGAGAGACTCTTCTCTGCCTCGTCAGCATCAGGATATTGTTGAGGCTCCCCAGAGGATCCAGGATAGTCATGTCTCTCTCCTGTGTGGACGAGAACATGAAACCGATTGTAAACTTATGATCTTCTATTGCAATCATAGGGTCTTACAAGAGGCATTAATATGTCTAAAAGGACCTAAAATGGCCACTTTCATCATGATTTCCGAAAATATTGTTTGTGATGCAAATGTAAAAGGTTTGTTCCACAAATTGGTTGGCTTTTGCGTCCCATTGATCTTTTAAGTAGAAAATTTGCACCAATATTGAATTTTAAAAGACTGTTACATTAGATGAGGTGCACTTTAATGTAGACCACATGGAGAATTCAATACATCTAAATCTAAGTCCCCAAAATATATGTACCAAATGCAGATTTTACATTTAACAATTTATAGAGTACGAAACTTATTAAAGTGTAGAACTTCAGTAGAATGCCCTTAAAAACCCCACATTAGTTAAACAACGGCATAGTTTGTGCCCCTGTTTAAGACAGTACTCACTAGTGTTAATCTGATATTCTGTCTCCTCCTCTTTCACTCCCAAAACGTCTTCCTCCTTCACCTTTACTGAGATAGAACCTTTTAGAGAGGAAGAGGATGCTTCTTTCACTGTAACAGCCTCCTCTTCTTTCACTGTAACAGCCTCCTCTTCTTTCACTGTAACAGCCTCCTCTTCTTTCACTGTAACAGCCTCCTTTTCTTTCACTGTAACACCCTCATCTTCCACGACAATGTTCAGTCCCAGAGCTTCTTTTTCCGTCCAGCAGACCACCTCTACATTAGCAGGGGAGGAGTAGTTTAGTGAACTCATGGTCAGGGATGTTAGCTAGTTAGCATTAGCGACTAGCCTAGTGCTAACCTCAGTATCAATCTTTAACACGTTTTCAAATTTAACAAGAACATTAGGTTAAAAGTCATCAGATGATAAGTCAACAGAAATGCGTTTAAAACACTGAGATTAGCTAATGTACACAAACACGGTGTAAAGCGGCAATATATCGGTTTTATATTGGCTAGCAAGCTACCGAGGTGGTTGAAAGAGAAGCCGTTTTGTTGTTCCTGAAGAAGTGTCCCGTCCAGTCCATTATACGTCACACAAGAAGCATCACCTGAAAGACGTCCATCGCCATCTGCTGATTGGAGTGGGTAATGCAGTTTGGAAACAATAGTTACGACACGTTGTATTAGAAAGAACGTAATTTAACAATAAACTGATACATTTTCTCTTGCTTCTTACAAATGATACGTTCCTGTACACAGACGTAGATCTTAATATGAATATGTGGATGATGAATAAATACTTCTATGAATAGGTAGTGTGTTAATATACATTTTCTCTGTTCATTTTTCACATTCGTTTTTATTAGATGTGACCATACTTTTCCCTTAAAGCCACGCTCTATAAGATACACATCATCCTGTAAACAACAGAACAAATGCATCACATGCAAATAGCACTTGATTATCTGTAGTGCTTTACACTGGGTAGACAAAACATTAAGAACACCTGCTCCTTCCATGACTTAGAAAGACTAGGTGAATCCAGGCTAAAGCTATGATCCCTTATTGATGTCACTACTTAAATCCACCTCAGTCAGTGTAGATGAAGGGGGGAGTCAGGTTAAATAAGGATTTTTAAGCCGTGAGACATGAGACATGGACTGTGCATGTGTGCCATTCAGAGGGTAAATGGGGAAGACAAAATATTTAAGTTACTTTGAACGGGGTATGGTAGTAGGTGCCAGGCGCCTCGGTTTGTGTCAAGAACTGCAACGCTGCTGGGTTTTTCAGCTCAACAGTTCCCATGTGTACCAAGAATGGTCCACCATCCAAACAGTGGTGGTCAGTGCCGTTTAAGATGAGGGAGGACGATTTGTTTTTTCATGGGCATGGCCTTATTTCTACTACAGCATGTTGGACGACTGTCATTCATATTCCGTTCACCCTGTTCAATGTAACAGTGGTAGGTTTAGGCTACAACATGATACTACCTAGCCTATGCCTACACCTAGCAACCTAGCTTATGAATGAAAGTTTAGAATGTAGGTTCACACAGGTCGAGAGAAAATTTTGAGGTGACAGACAGTGACACATTCAATATCGCCTTGCACACTCTCGCCTGCATCTAGCTGAAATAGAGGTTCTATTGGACAAATTCACGTATGTTTATCCTGGTTGTGTTCTGTTTAAGAAACGTTTGTCAACAGAATCGGCTGAATGAATACGCCCCTGATCATGCATAAACACAGTTCACTTTCATTACAGACACGTTCTATTCCTTCTTGCATCTATGTGCTCTCCTCTTATCACCTTCTCCCTTTGTTTCTGGACTTCAATTGCACAACACAACACAACACATTCCCTCAGAAGAGACTAATTGAGAGGCTCCTGCTGCCCTCAAGGGCACATTGACAGATTTTTCACCTAGTCCTCTCTAGGATTCAAACCAGGGATCTTTCAGTTACTGGCCCAACACCATTAACTGCTAGGCTACCTGCAGCAGGAGTCCCATGTTGACAGGAGAGCCCACCTTTATTTCTCCCTCATTATGAACATTCATATTGGTCAACAGTCCTACTGTGTGTATTGAACATTGATATTGGACTGTAGCAGCTAGCTAACTGGCTACTGATCAACCTATTGTGTGTATTGAACATTGATATTGGACTGTAGCAGCTAGCTAACTGGCTACTGATCAACCTATTGTGTGTATTGAACATTGATATTGGACTGTAGCAGCTAGCTAACTGGCTACTGATCAACCTATTGTGTGTATTGAACATTGATATTGGACTGTAGCAGCTAGCTAACTGGCTACTGATCAACCTATTGTGTGTATTGAACATTGATATTGAACAGCCTTACCTATAGAGTAGCACCACCACCCATCAGCCCATTCTCTTCTTGATGTCAAAGCTGCAGTGTATTGTTGCTATAGGAGTGTTTGATTAATAATAATTCAAATTGTGAAAATAGAAGTGTACAATTTATATATATTTTTTAAATCAACTTTAAAATACTGTTTGAGTCTATGCAGATGTATAATCTGAATAGGAAAATACATTATCAATAAATAGTTTACATCAACATACCGAGCCACAATCTGTAAAATGTGACCATACTATTTATTTCAAGACCCTCTGTCAGATATAAATCATCAGAGTGGGAAACCAACTGACATGGAAACAATAGAGCAAATGTATCACTATCAGAGGTGTGTATTATGACATCATATAGAACTACTCAGACATTCCAAATCCGGCTTCATCCACATTATGAAGGTGGATATTGATCCAACCATTTCCAAAGTAATGACCGGGCTGATGGAAACAGGATATGCCTGTACACTTTTATAAATGCAGATAGACAATTTGTTGGTTTGTTTTACATGGTGGGGTCTTTTTGTGTCAGTAAAAATGAATAAGTGAGAAATGGCGGTGGAAACTCCTTTACGTACAAATATTTATATAATAACCATCACATCTTAGTTAAACGTGGAGCCACGTGATGAAATGTTGATTGGTCCTCCCACTATGACTTGGGAAACCATGCAGTTTATTAGGCTACAGATGAAATAAGTTATGAACTTCACAGGGTGGTGAAAGTGCATGTGATGAGCTTGATGCTCCTTTCCAATACATTTTGAGGGTCTTATTCTGGTGACATGATGATCGATGCTTGGTTGTCATTTGACAAATAAAATAATATCTCTCTTATCCATAATAATCTCATCATGTAGGTAGCCTACCAACACTGTACAGTTGTGGCCAAAAGTTTGGAGAATGACACAAATATAAATTTTCACAAAGTCTGCTGCCTCAGTTTGTATGATGGCAATTTGCATATACTCCAGAATGTTATGAAGAGTGATCAGATGAGTTGCAAATAATTGCAAAGTCCCTCTTTGCCATGCAATGAACTGAATCCCCAAAAAACATTTCCACTGCATTTCAGCCCTGCCACAAAAGGACCAGCTGACATCATGTCAGTGATTCTCTCGTTAACACAGGTGTGAGTGTTGACGAGGACAAGGCTGGAGATCACTCTGTCATGCTGATTGAGTTCGAATAACAGACTGGAAGCTTCAAAAGGAGGGTGGTGCATGGAATCATTGTTCTTCTTCTGTCAAACATGGTTACCTGCAAGGAAACACGTGCCGTCATCATTACTTTGCACAAAAAGGGCTTCACAGGCAAGGATATTGCTGCCAGTAAGATTGCAACTAAATCAACTGTTGTGTCTTTGGCAGAAATAGAAACAGAAATACCTTATTTACATAACAGTAATTATTCAGACCCCTTGCTATGAGACTGTCAGAGCAAAAACCAAGCCATGAGGTCGAAGGAATTGTCCGTAGAACTTCGAGACAGGATTACGTTGAGGCACAAATCTTGGGAAGGGTACCAAAACACTTCTGCAGCATTAAAGGACCCCAAGAACACACTGTGGTGAAGAAGGTGCAACAGAGCCTCTTCAACATCAGGAGGCACCTAAAACCCTCACACAGTTTTACAGATGCACAATGAAATGACCCCAAGAACACACTGTGGTGAAGAAGGTGCAACAGAGCCTCTTCAACATCAGGCTTGTCACCTAAAACCCTCACACAGTTTTACAGATGCACAATGAAAGCCATAGGAAGATGGTTGCAATTTCAGTTTAATCCACCAGAAAAGACAGAACATTCTGGTTACTAATTGATAAAAAAAGAAATAATAATAAAACCCCCATTATTTCTATTTCTACTTTGCACATTATTCCACTGCAAATCTACCATTCCAATGGTTTACTTGCTATATTGTATTTACTTCGCCACCATGGCCTTTTTTGCCTTTACCTTCCTTATCTCACCTCATTTGCTCACATTGTATATAGACTTGGTCTTCTACTGTATTATTGACTGTATGTTTGTTTTACTCCATGTGTAACTCTGTGTTGTTGTATGTGTGGAACTGCTTTGCTTTATTTTGGACAGGTCGCAATTGTAAATGAGAACTTGCCTACCTTGTTAAATAAAGGTGAAAAAAATTAATAATAATTAAAGACCAAAATTGGTTAAAGAAAATTATGAACCTCTGCAGATCTAGCTACGAAGAGACAGAATCATTTGATCATTTTAGATAATTTGTTTTGGTACTGTCCATATGTAGCTTGTTTTTGGTCGCAGGTGAAGGAATGGCAACATTTACCTGGAGCTAACTCTGCAGACAGCACTACTGGGGGATTTGAAAAGTCATAGTCAATTGATCAATAATATAATAATACTTTAAGCAAACATGTTTATTTTTAATTTACTAGCAACTATGAGAATATAAAGGTCAAGAACTTTTGTGAAACAGCACAGTTAAAAATATATGGCAAATAGAAATCAAACGGGGTGGTCTTCAGAGATAGATGGGAGAGGTTTAGGGTAACTGAAGGATAGGACTGGATGGTCTTCAGAGATAGATGGGAGAGGTTTAGGGTAACTGAAGGATAGGACTGGATGGTCTTCAGAGATAGATGGGAGAGGTTTAGGGTAACTGAAGGATATGACTGGATGGTCTTCAGAGATAGATGGGAGAGGTTTAGGGTAACTGAAGGATAGGACTGGATGGTCTTCAGAGATCGATGGGAGAGGTTTAGGGTAACTGAAGGATAGGACTGGATGGTCTTCAGAGATAGATGGGAGCGGTTTAGGGTAACTGAAGGATAGGACTGGATGGTCTTCAGAGATAGATGGGAGAGGTTTAGGGTAACTGAAGGATAGGACTGGATGGTCTTCAGAGATCGATGGGAGAGATTTAGGGTAACTGAAGGATAGGACTGGCTGGTCTTCAGAGATAGATGGGAGAGGTTTAGGGTAACTGAAGGATACAATTAAAAACAAACTAAATATAACTATTGTATAACACATTGTCTGTAAAATGTACATGGTACGTATAAGCTGGACATAGAAGCCTGAAAGTTGTTGTGCATTCGTTTCCTCCAATCAGGGAAGGGGTGATAGGGTTAGTGGAAAACAAAGGAAAATATATGTTTATACATACAGTGCCTTTAGAAAGTATTACAAATGTATATGTATTTTTAAACAGAAATAACTTATTTACATAAGTATTCAGACCCTTTGCTATGAGAATCGAAATTGAGCTCAGGTGCATCTTGATTCCATTGATCATCCTTGAGATGTTTCTACAACTTGATTGGAGTCAAATTTAGTTGATTGGACATGATTTGGAAAGGCACACACCTGTCTATATAAGGTCCCACAGTTTACAGCGCAAGTCAGAGCAAAAACCAAGCCATGAAGTGGAAGGAATTGTCCGTAGAGCGCCGGCACAGATATGGGGAAGGGAGACAACAACAAAAAATATGCCGCATTGAAGTTCCCAAAGAACACAGTGGCTACCATCGTTCTTAAAAGGAAAAGTTTGGAACCACCAAGGCTCTTCCTAGAGCAGGCCGCCTGGCCTAACTGCGCAATCAGGGGAGAAGGGCCTTGGTCTGGGAGGATACCAAGAACCTGATGGTCACTCTGACAGAGATATAGAGTTCCTCTGTGGAGATGGGAGACACCAACACTTGCCTAAATAGCCCATATGCCACCATAGGAAGTGTTATGTGTTGTTCGTGATGAGCCTTGGTCAATTTAGCTCAGAGTATGCCACCCTATTCTATCTGTCACCTTTTTTTTTCACCTTTATTTAACCAGGTAGGCTAGTTGAGAACAAGTTCTCATTTACAACTGCGACCTGGCCAAGATTAAGCATAGCAGTGTGAACAGACAACACAGAGTTACACATGGAGTAAACAATTAACAAGTCAATAACACAGTAGAAAAAAAAGAGAGTCTATATACATACCTAATCCTGCCTAATAGGCAGGCCAATCCTGGAGGAAAGTATTGGCTGTAAGAAGTAAGAACATAACATCTGGTTATTTTTAAATGACTTCTTATGACATTGCTTGCCAGACTGAACATTGTAGTTCATATTTTCCAGTCTGCGTTACCCACTCCAGTCAGCAGATGGCGATATGCATTTTTCAGGTGATGCTTCTTGCGTGACGTATAATCTAGTGGACGGGACAGGAGGCTTCTTCAACCGCGACAAAAGGCTTCTGATTTAACCACGCTGTGCTTTGCTAGCAAACCTAAAACCGAAACATTGGAGCTCTTTAGACCAATCTTGTGTATATTACTCTTAGTGTTTTTAACATAATTCTGTTTACATATCTACTGGTTCATTTAAACGTAATTTGCTTGTTAAATTAGCAAATGTGTTACATTGATACTGCACTAGGCTAATCTCCCGGAGCATAAACTGACTAATCTAGACGGAGAAAGAAACTGGTGAAAGGAGGCAAAGAAGCTTGAAGAATGAATAAGGAGGCTATCACATTGAAACAAGAGGATGATATTACAGTGAAAGAGGAATATGGGAACGAGGTTGTCAAAGTGGAAAAAGAGGTAGAAGCTTTCAGAATCAAAAAGGAGGAAGATGCCGTAAAATTGAAAGAGGAGGAAGACCTTTTTGGAGTAAAAGAGGAGGATATCTCAATAAAAGAGGAAGACGTTTTGGGAGTGAAAAATGAGACTGAAGATCCGATTACCACCAGTGAGTACTGTCTTTAAAAACGGGCACAAACTATGCAGTTGTTTTTAAAGGGGCATTATCCTGAAGTTCTACACTTGAATATGTTGTTCAGTACTGTAGGAATTGTTTATTAAGGGGCAATCTGCCATTGGTACATATATTTTTGGAACTTCAAAAATGGATTTATTGAATTCTCTATGTGGTCTATATTAAAGTGCACTTATTCTAGTATAGCCGGGTTTTAAAATATAATATACAGTGCATTTCTACTTAAAATATCAAGTGGACGCAAAATGCACCCATTTTGTGGAACGGCCCTTTTACATTTGCATCACAGTGGTGGGAAAAGTACCCAAGTAAAAGTGAGTCACCCAGTAAAATACTACTTGAGTAAAAGTTAAAATATACTGAAGTATCAAAAGTATATAAATAATTTCAAATTCCTTATATTAAGCAAACCAGATGGTGCCATTTTCTTGTTTGTTTTTATTTTATTGACGGATAGCCAGGGACACACTCCAACTCTCTGACAATCTACAATTGAAACGTGTGTTTAGTGAGTCCGCCAGATCAGAGCCAGTAATGATTACCAGGGATGTTCTCTTGATTAGTGAGTGAATTGGACCATTTTCCTGTCCTGCTAAGCCTTCGAAATGTAATGAGTACTTTTGGGTGTCAGGGAAATGTATGGAGTAAAAAGTACATTTTCTTTATGTACGTAGTGAAGTAAAAGTACAATTAGTCAAAAATAGTAAAGTACAGATTCCCCGGAAAGATACTTAAATAGTACTTTAAAGTATTTTTACTTAAGTACTTTACACCACTGATCACAAACAATATAAAAAACACAATTAAAGTGGCTAATTTAGTCCCCTTTTAGATATGTATTCATTCCTCCTGTAAGACTCTGTGATTGCAATAGAAGTTGATAAGTTTACCATATTTTTGATGTTCTCATTCACACAGGAGACAGACATGACTATTGTGGATCCTCTGGGGAGCCTCAACAACATCCTGATGCTGACGAAGTAGAGAAGAGTCTCTCCAGATCAGAACACCAGATGGTACAGCTTGGTCTGGTCTAACATACAGCTTGCTCTCAGGGTCTGGTCTGGGCTTCTGTAAAGCACTTTTTCAACAGTGACATCAGCATCCATAATGATATGCGTCTGTGTCCCCTCTTTATGGTTACCAGGACAACGCTAGCCCCTCCTCCCTCCCGGAGTCCCCGTTTCGTGCCTCTTCCGGTAGTACCTTACTGCTGGGTAGGAAGAGGTTGTCTGTGCTGCTGGTGGACTGCAGGAAAACAACGGGGCTGAGTGGAACTGTGAGAGGAGGAGAAGAGAAGAAAGGATCAGATTTGACTCATCAAAGTAAGTGCTGTAGTTTAGTTTGAACAAATATAATAGATCTTCCCACTGGTATCTGTTACCAGGACAACCAGCAGAGTTCTGTTAGTTGACATGAAGATGGACTAGTATCTTTTACCAGTGGGGCTGTCCCCGACTAATAAAAATCTTGTTTGACTTAGCCATCTGTTCTTTCGACCAATCAATTGATGCAAATTTTAAACATGTATTTCTATATATACACTACCGTTGAAAAGTTTGGGGTCACTTAGAAATGTCCTTGTTTTTGAAAGAAAATAATTTTTTTGGTCCATTAAAATAACATCGACAATCAAAGCCACAAATGCTGATGCTCCAGATACTCAACTAGTCTACAGGAGGCCAGTTTTATTGCTTCTTTAATCAGAACAACAGTTTTCAGCTGTGCTAACATAATTGCAAAAGCGTTTTCTAATGTTCGATTCGCATTTTAAAATGATAAACTTGGATTAGCTAACACAACGTGCCATTGGAACACAGGACTGTTGGTTGCTGATAATGGGCCTCTGTAGATAATAATGGGCCTCTATGTAGATAATAATGGGCCTCTGTAGATAATAATGGGCCTCTGTAGATAATAATGGGCCTCTATGTAGATAATAATGGGCCTCTATGTAGATAATAATGGGCCTCTATATAGATCATAATGGGCCTCTGTAGATAATAATGGGCCTCTATATAGATCATAATGGGCCTCTGTAGATAATAATGGGCCTCTATGTAGATATTAATGGGCCTCTATGTAGATAATCAGCCATTTTCCGCTACAACATTAGCAATGTCTACACTGTATTTATGGTAAATTTAATGTTATTTTAATTGACAAAAGGACATGTATATCCTAACACGATCCGTGTTGTAAACAGTATTCTGCATGAATTCCGACTCTTTCAACTTGCAACAAAACAATTTTTTGAAATCAAATTTTTTTAGCAATCAAACATAGCTTAACACGGTCAAGTTCAGTTTCTGTGCAATCCTCAGACACTCTAGAAGGCAACCAAACATGTTTCATGATTCTACATTACGTATTGGCTATACAAGACCTGAATTAGCCCATGAAGGTTCTTGAACCAATGACCACCTATCGTTTTGAAACCTAGCTAGATAGCCAATGAGCTGGGATTTCCAGCAGTATGTGAACGCCGTTTGTAGGACAAACAGCCATCGTGCTAGAGCTGTGCACAACAGAGTTCATTCTCTGGTGAAAGGAAACCAGATGCACGGTAGTTTACGTTTCACAGCAGTTCGTTCTCTTCTACAGACTTCTCAAGTCTGAAAAAGTTAAACATGGTTACTAAGAGTGGAAAAGTTAAATCTCAGTCCAAGTATAATCATTTTGATGATATTATTGCAGAAATTGACCAACAGAGTGACACAGAAGGAATGGATGAGGACTCTGCGAGTGACCAGAGTTTTGAGTAAGTAAAACAAGTTTTTACTTCTCATGCTAATGCAGTTGTTTAAATGGTTGCATATTTATTTATATATACATACACACACACACAGTCAAAGTTTACATACACTTAGTTTGGAGTCCTTAAAACTCGTTTTTCAACCACTCCACAAATTTCTTGTTAACCTCTCTGGTACAAGTGCGTCCCACCTCGACAACAGCCAGTGTAATTGCAGGGCGCCAGATTAAAAACAACAGAAATCCCATAATTAAAGTTCCTCAAACATACAAGTATTATACAACACTTTAAATCCAGCCATATTGTCCTGTTTCAAATAGGCTTTACGGCGAAAGCACGCCAAACAATTGTTAGGTCAGCCCCTAGCCACAGAACCATACAGCCATTTTCCAACCAAGGAGAGGTGTCACAAACGTCAGAAATAGCGATTAAAATTAATCACTTACCTCTGATCATCTGGTGTCACTCCCAGGTCTCCATGTTAAACAATAAATGTTTGTTTTGTTCGATAATGTCCCTCTTTATGACCAAAAAAAACCCTTTTTGTTCGCACGTTTAGTCCAGTAATCCGAATGCACAAGGTGCGGGCACAAAGTCCAGACAAAAAGTTTTTTTAAAGTACAATAAAAGTTTGTAGAAACAGGTCAAACTGTAGTATGATCTAAAATAAGGACGCGCGACAACGAGGTTCTAGCTCCAGCCTGTTTATTAACCTAACCCTCGCATGTCCTACATAGGTACGGATACCCCCAAGGGACATCCTACTACATCTTCCCCTCTCCCATGAACAAGAACTCAACATGCATAACCACTGAAGCACAACTGAAATGCAATTTGGAAACCAGTATTATTCTCTAACATGCTAATTCCCATCCTGAAACCGTATGAAAGCATTCAATCACACAGTATGAACATTAACTTAGGTACAGTCTCTTTTTGCTGGGTATGTTCCCCAGCAGTATGTTTTCTCCACGTAACATAGTCTTTCAGCCACTGGTGGCTTCACATCCCTTTCTGGGTGCGCTTTTGGCTCTGAGCATTCTCTCTCCTTCACCCTCTTTTTGTGCATTTTCTGTGGCCTCAGTCTGTGTGGCTGGTAGATCTGGAAGAGCTCTGAGGTGTGCTTTGTTCCTTCGTACCTCTTCTGAGCCTGTGTCCACCACATAGGAGCGTGGGGCATCCGCTTTCCTTAGCACTATTGCTGGTGTCTTTGAGTTTGTAATCCACACACGTTGACCTTCGGTCAGCTCTGGCCTCTCCTTAGCACGGTGTCTCCGATTTAAAGTCTCCAGTTTGCGTTTGTTTCAGCCGTTTGTCCCTCTCAGCGAAGGCCTCCCTTTTAGGCCATCGGGGTTTAAGCTGAGCCAGCGAGAAAGGCCAATGACCACTGATCGTCTTGAAATCTAGCTGGGTAGATAGCCAATGAGCTCAGGTAAACGACAACATGTGATGGTTCTATCCAGGAAGACTATCGTTTGTGGGAAACTCAAGCGTATAGACACAACCATTCGCCATTGAAAACTCTACGAGGCCACGCTGGTTACGTGCAGCATTTCAGAGAAGAATTATGGCAAGTAAATCTTTAAAATCAAAGACAAAGTATACAGATCTACACGATATCATTGACGAGATTGATAGAGATAGTGAGAGTGAATTACTACAAGATGAGTCAGACCAGACAGTGACTATTCTTTTCACTCTAAATGGAGAAGATTCTGTGTTGGATTGGTGAGTAACGTTGTTTGAAATGAATCATATTAAATATTATTCATTTGAGTTGTTTGAGATATATATATATATATATTTTTTGCCATATATAAAATATGACTAGGACATGAAATATAAAGTACACATATGTATAAAGTAAGCATTGCTCTACATTGTGGGTGTATCTGTGTGTCTGTATATATTACATATATTTTTACATGTCCATTCCATGTTTAGATAAAATACAACACCTCACCTTAGTGGATGTTTACTTACTCTATATATAATCTGTGTCTTTATTTCACAGTCCCAGCGATTCTGATTGGGAGCCCATACTGCCAAGGTGCAAATCCCCCACTGAAGCTGGTCCATCTGCCCGGCCATCAAGAGGTGTGGAGCCGGTGACAAAGAAGCGGAGGAAGGAAAGTGTGGAACCTGCTGGCAGTGCGGAGGAGGGTCGTTGGCACTCTGTGCTGGAGGAGGATGTGGCCCCACCGCCTCCAATTTTCAGACCAAAGAGGCCACCAGGTCCTCAGCTGGCCATGACCTCTAAGTACAGCCCCATGCAACTTTTTCAGCTGTTTTTCACCTCGGCAGTTGTTGATTCCCTGGTGTTGAACACTAATAAGTACGGAGCTAAGAAGCAGGAAGGCAAGAAAGAGACATGGAAGCCCATTTCCAGGTCAGATCTTTTTTGTTTCATGTCTATGGTCATGTACATGGGTGTTGTGAAGCTAAAAACCCTGAAGGACTACTGGAAAACTGCTCCCCTCTATCAACTGCCTTTCCCATCCACTGTCATATCATGCAAAAGGTTTCTGACAATCTCAGGGGCGCTTCATATCAGTGACCCAGAAGTTGATAAGGACAACGAGACGAAGCGAGGCACGGCGAGGTTTGATAAGCTCTGCAAAATTAAACCTCTCTACCTCGACATCATTGAGGCCTGTAATACTTATTTTCAGCCTGCCCAGAACCTTTCCATAGATGAGAGGATGGTAGCCTCAAAGGCCAGAAATGGCCTAAAACACTACATGCATAACAAACCGACTAAATGGGGTTACAAACTGTTTGTTTTGGCCGATTCTGCGTGTGCGTACACATGCAATTTTTTTATCTATGAGGGGAAGAACAGTTGTGCGACCGGTAAGAGACTTAGCTATGACTCCGTTATGCAGTTATTAGATTTTCAGCTGCTAGGGAAGGGCTACAAACTGTTTGTGAATAACTTTTACACAAGCCCTACCCTGTTCACAGACCTGAGGAAGCTGGAGATGTGGGCCTGTGGCACCATTCAGACCAACAGAGTGGGCTTTCCGAAAACCAGGGTGAACGACATGCCTAAGCAGGCTGAGCGGGGTACCATGAGATGGATCCGTGAAGATGGCCTGCTGTTTGTGAAGTGGATGGACACCAGAGAGGTGGCACTGTGCTCCACTATCCACAAGTCCTTCAGTGGTGATCACGTCGTCAGGCGTGTGAAGGACGCTACAGGGGCATGGACCACCAAAAATGTCCCCATTCCTGCAGCCATCAAGGACTACAACAAGAGCATGGGAGGTGTGGACCTGTCAGATGCGCTGATAGGATACTACAATGTTCTCCACAAGACAATGAAATGGTACAAGACATTTTTCTATCATTTCATTGACATTGCTGTGGTGAATGCCTTCATCCTCCAGAAGGAAATGGCTAAGAGCTGTGGACAGCCCCCCATCTCACAGCTAGCCTTCAGAGAGCTGCTCATCCAGGAGCTTGCTAGCTACAGCAAGTCCACTGTAGCACCTTCTGTCCCCTCTACGTCTGTCCCCTCTGCTCCAACTAGTAGTGTTCACCTGCCCAGATTCATCTCTGCAGACATGAATGTGCCTCGGGGCAAAAAGGGCACAGTAGGGAGACGTTATTGTTTTCTGTGTCACATGAAATGCCCCATTATCTGCACCAGCTGTTCAGTAACCCTCTGCTTTACAGCAGAAAGAGACTGCTATTGGGCATGGCATCAGAAGAACAATATTGTGTAGAGGACTGAGGGTCTTCACAATATTGTACATTATACATTGAATGTGCGTAAATAGTTACCCTTGTTATTTGACATTTTTTCAAATGTTCATATTTTTGGGGAGGGGGGGGGGGAATATGTTAGAATGGCATTCGAGTGTTTTGTATATAGTAATTTACTTCAAAATGTATCACTGTACCAATTCGGCCCCTTGGGTACATTTGGGCAACATGTGTGGGACACCTAGGT
Source organism: Oncorhynchus clarkii lewisi (assembly GCF_045791955.1). Taxonomy (NCBI): domain Eukaryota; kingdom Metazoa; phylum Chordata; class Actinopteri; order Salmoniformes; family Salmonidae; genus Oncorhynchus; species Oncorhynchus clarkii. The sequence goes on along the minus strand of NC_092159.1, from coordinate 3,754,278 downwards.
GACTATATACTCAATGTCATGTAGCTCACTCATTCCTGAAGATATCTTTCTGAAACTTTTTTCAAATACTGTTGCCATCTTATGTTCTCCATTCAAACCACCCCCAGCATCCTATCTGTATGTTTGGATGTTCTTGTTTCAGTTGAAAGATGATGCAGCAACAATAAAAACAGAAAACGTATGTTTATTTCCTTGTATTTTCTTCTACCAGATCTATGGTGTTATATTCTCCTGCATTCAATTCACATTTACACAAACGTCAGAGTGTTTTCTTTCAAATGGTACCAAGAATATGCATATCCTTGCTTCTGGGCCAGAGCTACAGGCAGTTAGATTAGGGTATGTCTTCAGGTGGAAATTGCACAAAGTAACCCGAAGAGGTTTTTAATAAGGTAAGGTAGGTTGAAAGGTTGGTCAGTTGGTTGGTAGGGTCTGTCAGTTGACAGACAGAGAAGATACATAATAAAGGAGAGACTATGAGTAAGAAAGTGATCAGAGTAACCATAGCAACAGAGGACATGGTGTCAGCAGCAGCTCTCTACAAAACCTCAAATGTTGCATCACTTCCGGTGGGCCTCAGAGAGACACGTCTAGATGGCCTCAAATCTTCCCTTGGACAGATGTAAATGAGCTGTTGGCTAAATCTGGTGCTACGCATCACTTCTGAGACTTCTGACACCATTGAAATCAGTAAGACATGAAAATTACCAGCACTCTGACTCTGTCCTGCACCAGGAGAGTCTAATGGAGGACAATCTAGAGAGAGAAAGATTTGTCCATTGCATGAACAGTTACAATTGATTTCCTCCAACATTACAGCATTTAATCTCACAGCACATTAGTTGTAATGTCTGAGATGAGGGATTCATCATACCTGCTCTTGATGAAGAGTGACCACTGATATCTTCAGATGTCAGGATGTTGTAGAGAGGTTTGTGAGGGTTGTGGAGGTGTTTGGGGATGTTGTAGAGAGGTTTGGGAGTGTTGTGAAGGTGTTTGTTGAATGTTGTAGAGAGGTTTGGGAGGGTTGTGAAGGTGTTTGTGGATGTTGTAGAGAGGTTTGGGAGGGTTGTGAAGGTGTTTGTTGGGGATGTTGTAGAGAGGTTTGGGAAGGTGTTTGTTGGGGATGTTGTAGAGAGGTTTGGGAGGGTTGTGAAGGTGTTTGTGGATGTTGTAGAGAGGTTTGGGAGGGTTGTGAAGGTGTTTGTTGGGGATGTTGTAGAGAGGTTTGGGAGGGTTGTGAAGGTGTTTGTTGGGGATGTTGTAGAGAGGTTTGGGAGGGTGTTTGTTGGGGATGTTGTAGAGAGGTTTGGGAGGGTTGTGAAGGTGTTTGTTGGGGATGTTGTAGAGAGGTTTGGGAGGGTTGTGAAAGTGTTTGTTGGGGATGTTGTAGAGAGGTTTGGGAGGGTTGTGAAAGTGTGTTCTCTATGTTGATCATCGGAACTCGTTTGAAGGTAACCTATACACACACATGGAAGTACGGAGGTAGTTTTGTGCCCCCCAAAATAAGGGGTTAAAACAATATATAAAATATTACCTGAGCTTTCTTATATCGCCTAGATATAGGACAGACACTTCAAAACCTTATTACTTAAAACAAATATATGTATTTTTTTCCAGTTATTAAATGTGTTTTTCAATGCATTTCTATGGGCAATATTAGTAAAGCCCAAATTCAATATTTGATTTAAATATATATATATATAAATATATATTCAGTACCAGTCAGAAGTTTGGACACACCAACTCATTGCAGGGTTTTTCTTTATTTTAACTTTTTTCTACATTACCAAGAGTGCAAAGCTGTCATCAAGGCAAAGGGTGGCTACTTTGAAGACTCTCAAACATAAAATATATTTATGTTTGTTTAACACTTTTTTGTTTTCTACATGATTCTATATATGTTATTTCATAGTTTATATATAAATAAATAAATTAAATGTTGAATTTGGGCTTTACTAATATTGCCCATAGAAATGCATTGAAAACACGTTTATAACTGGATTTTTCTTTTCAAGGTTTTTAAGTGTCCAAACTTTTGACTGGTATTACACATATATATATATATATATATATATATATATATATATTTATACCTAAAGGGGTCCTAGAATTAAACATCAAACATCTAAATAATCCACAGTATGGCCATCTTAAAACAATTCCAACCAATAAAATACAGCTACATTTGGAGAGGACAGCATTCGGAAATCCAGATTTTGTTACGTTACAGCCTTATTCTAAAATAGATTCAATTAAGTTTTTCCGTCATCACAATAACCCATAATGACATCACAATAACCCATAATGATATCACAATAACCCATAATGACATCACAATAACCCATAATGACAAAGCAAAAACATGTTTTTAGGAATTTCCTCACAGCATAATTCTGCAATCACAGGTGGTTGTCCTGGAAGGTTCTCCCATCTTCACAGAGATGACCAGCCTTTCAAAGCACTTCATGGCTACATACGTGAGTGACATGGGTCGGTAGTCATTTAGGTAGGTTACCTTGGTGTTCTTGGGCACAGGGACTATGGTGGTCTGCTTGAAACATGTTGGTATTACAGACAGGGAGAGGTTGAACATGTCAGTGAAGACAGTTGCCAGTTGGTCAGCGCATGCTCGGAGTACACGTCCTGGTAATCCATCTGGCCCTGCGTTGTGATCTGAGGACCCATGCCAAACCTTTTCAGTCTCCTGAGGGGGAATAGGGTTTGTCGTGCCCTCTTTATATAGCCAAATTATTTTTCACTCAGGAAGCTCCGGTAAACAGTGGTTGTATTTGCACAACTGCCACCACCAGGCCTGGAGTCCATTTTGACTTTGTTGATAGCTAGCCGTGTTAGCTAGCTGTCCGGCTAAAGACGTAGCAGCTAGCTGGCTACTGATCAACCTATTGAGTGTATTGAACATTCATATTGGACTGTAGCAGCTAGCTAACTAGCTACCGATCAACCTATTGTGTGTATTGAACATTCATATTGGACAGCCTTACCTATAGAGTAGCACCACCACCCATCAGCCCATTCTCTTCTTGAAGTCAAAGCCACAGTGTGTTTTGATCAAATCAAATGTTATTGGTCACATACACATGGTTAGCAGATGTTATTGGTCACATACACATGGTTAGCAGATGTTACTGGTCACATACACATGGTTAGCAGATGTTATTGGTCACATACACATGTTTAGCAGATGTTATCGGTCACATACACATGGTTAGCAGATGTTATTTGTCACATACACATGGTTAGCAGATGTTATTGTGAGTGTAGCGAAATGCTTATGCTTCTAGATCCGACAGTGCAGCAGTATCAAACAGATAATATCTATCAAGTCGGTTAGGACATCTGTGTTAATGACACAAGTCATTTTTCCAACAATTGTTTACAGACAGATTATTACACAATCCCAGTGGGTCAGAAGTTTACATACACTAAATTGACTGTGACTTTAAACAGCCTTGGAAAATTCCAGAAGATTATGTCTATAGCTTCTGATAGGCTAATTGACATCATTTGAGTTAATTGGAAGAGCACCTGTGAATGTATTTCAAGACCTACCTTGAAACTCAGTGCCTCTTTACATGATATCATGGGAAAATAAATACAAATCTGCCAAGATCTCAGGAAAAAATGGTAGACCTCCACAAGTCTGGTTCATCCTTGGGAGCGATTTCCAAACGCCTGAAGGCGTCCTCTGGTCTGATGAAACAAAAATAGAACTGTTTGGCCATAATGACCATCGTTATGATCGGAGGAAAAAGGGGGATGCTTGCAAGCCGAAGAACACCATCCCAACCGTGAAGCACACAGGTGGCAGCATCATGTTGTGGGGGTGCTTCGCTGGAGGAAGGACTGGGGCACTTCACAAAATAGATGGCATCATGGGTGAAAATTATGTTAAAAAAAAATTTAAAAAAAATTATGTTAATATATTGAAGCAACATCTCAAGACATCAGTCAGGAAGTTAAAGCTTGGTCGCAAATGGGTCTTCCAAATGTACAATGACGCCAAGCATACTTCCAAAGTTGTGGCAAAATGGCTTAAGGACAACAAAGTCCAGGTATTGGAGTGGGCATCACCACGCCCTGACCTTAATGCTATAGAAAACAGATCATTTTACCCTTTTAAAAATAGTTATAGGGGGAGGTCCGGGGGATGTCTGTCTTTGAAAGGGTCATTGTAATATTTAAGAGGTCCCCTTTACTGATGACCTAAACCTACAAGTCAAGGGGTCTGAATACTTTCCAAAGAAACTGTAAGTGATTGAGGAGAGAGCATCATTGCTATATTCTAATTAAAATCATTGACCCATAAGGGACCACATGACCAAAGCAATGCGTGACCCATATAGAATTAAAACTATATTCATCTTAATGAGAAATATAATCGAATAAACAAATGTTTGCATAACCAAAGACATGAAAACGGGTGGGAACATTGTATTTAGCTAGGATTTCATAAGGCCAGGAATGTAATTGAGAATAACTATAGACAATAGTTAATGTTGCTAGTTTAGGGATGAAGATAGTGAAGGTTCATCAATGTTAAGCATGTTTTTTAATTTGACATGGAAACAATGTTTATTCAACCAGTGGGAGGCTTGTAAAAGCCCACAGGAAAGTGGAATGAGGAACTCTTCATTGAGACAATCATGAAACAGCAATCTGTGGGTGAGTTGTAGTGGATATTATAATATAAGGATCTGCTGGAGTCCAAGTCAAACCAAGATGATGTATTTCTGAGCTCAGAGAGAATAACAGAGTTTGGTATTTGGTATTTTACTAGGATCCCCATTAGCTGTTGCAAAAGCAGCAGCTACCCCTCCTGCGGTCAACACAAAACATGACACAATTGTCATGTCTCTCGTCGGTGGGCATGGACCAAAGCGCAGCGTGGTAAGTGTTCATTAATTTTATTTAATCAAAAAACATTAGAACAAAATAACAAAGAGATGAACGAAAAGTTCTGTAAGACAAATCAACTATACAGAAAACAACTACCCAAAAACACAGGTGGAAAAAGGCTGCCTAAGTATGATTCACAATTGGAGACAACGATAGACAGCTGTCCCTGATTGAGAACCATACTCGGCCAAAACAAAGAAATACAAAAACACATAAAAAGGAACATAGAATGCCCACCCGAGTCACACCCTGGCCTAATCAAAATAGAGAATAGAAGCTTCTCTATGGCCAGGGCGTGACAGCCGCTCTGTTCTGTGCCAGCTGCAGCTTTACTAGGTCTTTCCTTGCAGCACTGGACCACACGACTGGACAATAATCAAGATTAGACAAAACTAGAGCCTGCAGAACTTGCTTTGTGGAGAGTAGTGTCAAAAAAGCAGAGCATCTCTTTATTATGGCTAGACCTCTCCCCAGCTTTACCACCATTGAATCTATATGTTTTGACCATGACAGTTTACAATCTAAGGTAATGCCAAGTAATTTAGTCTCCTCAACTTGTTCAACAGACACACAATTCATTACCAGATTCAGCAGAGGTCTAGAATTTAAGGAATGATTTGGACCAAATACAATGCTCTTAGTTTTCGAGATGTTCAGGACCAGTTTATTACTGGCCACACATTCCAAAACAGACTGCAACTCTTTGTTAAGGGTTTCAGTGAACTCATTAGCTGTGGTTGCTGATGCTTATATGGTTGAATCATCAGCATACATGGACACACATGCTTTGTTTAATGCCAGTGGCAGGCCATTGGTAAAAATAGAAAAGAGTAGAGGGCCTAGAGAGCTGCCCTGCGGTACATCACACTTCATATGTTTGACATTAGAGAAGCTTCCATTAAAAACCCTCTGAGTTCTATTAGATAGACAGCTCTGAATCCACATTATGGCAGAGGTTGAAAAGCCATAGCACAAACATTCTTAAACAACAGGTTTTGGTCAATATTATCAAAGGCTCCACTGAAATCTAACAATAGAGCTCCCACAATCTTCTTGTTATCAATTTCTCTCAACCAATCATCAGTCATTTGTGTCAGTGCAGTACATGTTGAGTGCCGTTCTCTATAAGCTTGCTGAAAGTATGTTGTTCATTTGTTTACAGAAATACAGCATTGTATTTGGTAAAACACAATTTTTTCCAACAGTTTTCTAAGAGCTGGCAGCATGCTTATAGGTCTGCTGTTAGAACCAGTAAAGGCCGTTTTACCCCTCTTGGGTAGTGGATTAAGTTGGCTTCCCTCCAGGCCTGAGGACAAAGACTTTCCTCTTGGCTCATATTAAAAATATGACAGATAGGAGTGGCTATAGAGTCAGCTACTGTCCTCAGTAGCTTTCCCTCTAAGTTGTCAATGCCAGGAGGTTTGTCATTATTGATCGATAACAATTGTTCCACCTCTCCCACACTAACTTTACAACATTCAATACTTGCACTGCTTTTCTTTCATGATGTTTTATTACATCATTCTTTATATCATTGATCTTGGCTTCTTAATAAGTTTATTATTTTTGTTGAGTTTGGTCACATAATTTCTCAATTTGCAGTACATAAAACAACAAGCTGTGCAGCCAGACTTGTTAGCCACTCCTTTTGTCCCAACTCTTTCAAACATACAGATTTTAAATTCCTCATCAATCCATGGAGCCTTAACAGTTCTAACAGTCAGTTTCTTAACAGGTACATGTTACTCAATAATTGGAAGAAGCAATTTCATCTGGTAAAAGCAGGTCAACACATTATCAGTCAACAATATAAGACAATGGGAGCACTGTGTATGTTCTCTGATGAATTGTCAGTTAATGAGATGTGAAATATCAATATACATGCTAAGAGAAGTAATTTCTCTCTCCTGTGTGGATTCTCTAATGACGTTTAAGTGATTGTTATGAGTAATATGTTTTCCTAAAATCTAACCTTCTGTAAAGCCTTCTCCTCTGTGTATCATGTTCTTTCAGGCTTCCTAAATGGGCAAAAGCTTTGCACCCTGGGAGGAGTGGTAATGCATCTCCCCTGTGTGTATTATCTTGTGTTGTTTCAGGGTCCCTAACTGGTTAAAACACTTGCCACACTGGAAGCAGGCTTCTCCCCTGTGTGTATTCTCTCGTGCTGTTTCACGGCCCCTAACTGGTTAAAACACTTGCCACAGTGGGAGCAGTGGTAAGGCTTCTCTCCTGTATGTATTCTTTCGTGTTTTTTAAGATCCCCTGCCCCGTTGAAACACTTGCCACACTGGGAGCAGTGGTAAGGCTTCTCCCCTGTGTGTATTCTCTCGTGCTGTTTCAGATACCTTGCCGAGACGAAAAACTTGCCACACTGGGAACATTGGTAAGGCTTCTCCCCTGTGTGTATTCTCTCGTGCTGTTTCATATTCCATGCCCAGATGAAACACTTTCCACACTTGGAGCAGTGGTAAGGCTTCTCCCCTGTGTGCATTCTCTCATGTCTTTTCAGATTCCCCAAATCATTAAAACCCTTTCCACACTGGGAGCAGTGGTAAGGCTTCTCCCCTGTGTGTATGCTCTCGTGTCGTTTCAGCTTCCCCAAATCTTTACAACCCTTTCCACACTGGGAACAGTGGTAAGGCTTCTGCCCTTTGTGTATTCTCTCATGTCGTTTCAGATTCCCCAAATCATTAAAACCCTTTCCACACTGGGAGCAGTGGTAAGGCTTCTCCCCTGTGTGTATTCTCTCGTGCCGTTTCAGCTTCCCCAAATCGTTAACACCCTTTCCACACTGGGAACAGTGGTAAGGCTTCTCCCCTGTGTGCATTCTCTCATGTCGTTTAAGCTCACTTAACTTGTTCCAACCCTTTCCACAGTGGGAACACTGGTGTCTTTTTGCTGGTTTGGAAGTCCATGGCTCTGGTTCCTCTGAGTCTGGTTTTTCTCCTGCCAAAGAAAGTGTTTTTTAAAATAGAGACCCGAATGAAACCTCCACATGATAAAACAGCCTTGCTACGAGGGTAAATCCTAATCAGATCCCTCAATAGCCTAAGGCCAGTTTTAACAATCTCAGTGTGATTTTAAAACAAATGTTGTAGAGTTTCCTGGTAATTACTGATAATGTTTACACTACTTATTTATTCATTCTGTTTTCGTCAGAACACAAAAAACTAAACAGTTCTAGGACACTCAAGACACAGACGTCACTGGATTCCAATCGAGCAGGTAGTTCTAAATATATAACTTTAATAGCTGTATGATACAGAATGCAACCTACAGTCGTGGCCAAAAGTTTTGTGAATGAAAAATATTAATTTGCACAAAGTTTGCTGCTTCAGTGTCTTAAGATATTTTTGTCAGATGTTACTATGGAATGCTGAAGTGTAATTACAAGCATTTCAAGTGTCAAAAGCTTTTATTTACAATGACATGATGTTGATGAGGTATCAATATTTAGTAACTACAATAAACAAATGATAAAACGCAACATGTGAAGTGTTGGATGTTTAATGAGCTGAGAAAAAAAAGATTGCAGAATTGTTTACACCCCTGTTAGTTAACATTTATTCTCTGCCAAGATAATCCATCAACCTGACAGGTGTGGCATGTCAAGCTGATTAAACAGCATGATCATTACACAGGTGCACCTTGTGCTGGGGAGAATAAAAGGCCACACTAAAATGTGCAGTTTTGTCACACAACACAATGCCACAGGTGTCTCAAGTTGAGGGAGTATGCAATTGGCATGCTGACTGCAGGAATATCCACTAGAGCGGTTACCAGATAATTGAATGTTCAATTCTCTACCAAAAGCCACCTCACAACTTCATTTTAGAGAATTTGGCAGTACATCAAACTGGCCTCACAACTACAGACCACATATAACGACGCCAGCCCAGGATCTCCACAGCATCTGAGACCAGCCACCCGAGTAGTATTTATATTTGTAATGAAACCCTTTTGTGGGGAAAAACGAATTCTGATTGGCTGGGCCTGGCTCCGCAATGGGTGGGCTTATGCCCTCCAGGGCCCACCAATGGCTGCACCCCTCAGTCATGTAAAGTCCATAGATTAGGGCCTAATTTATTTATTTACAATGACTGACTTATATGAACTGTAAATCGTTGAAATTGCTGTTTATATTTTGGTTCAGTATACATACAGACACAGTGCATTCGTTAAGTATTCAGACCCCTTCACCTTTTCCATATTTTGTTACATTTCAGCATTATTCTAAAATTGATTAAATTGTTTCCCCCCTCGCCAATCTAAACTCAGCAAAAAAAAGAAATGTCCTCTCACTGTCAACTGCGTTTACTTTCAGCAAACTTAAGATGTGTAAATATTTGTTGGAACATAAGATTCAACAACCTACATAAACTGAACAAGTTCTACAGAAATGTGACTAACTGAAATGGAATAATGTGTCAAAATAATAATGTGTCAAAATCAAAAGTAACAGTCAGTATCTGGGGTGGCAGGGTAGCCTAGTGGTTAGAGAGTTGGACTAGTAACCGAAAGGTTGCAAGTTCATATCCCCGAGCTCACAAGGTACAAATCTGTCGTTCTGCCCCTGAACAGGCAGTTAACCCACTGGCCGTCATTGAAAATAAGAATTTGTTCTTAACTGACTTGCCTAGTTAAATAAAGGTAAAATTAAAATAAATAAAAAATCTGGTGTGGCCACCAGCTGCATTAAGTACTGCAGTGCATCTTCTCTGCACCAGATTTGGCAGAACTTGCAGTGAGATGCTACCTTCCGGTCTTGCAGGAAATCACGAGCAGTATGGCTGGTGGCATTGTCATGAGCCTGCGGGAAGGGTACCATGAGGGAGGAGGATGTCTTCCCTGTAACGCACAGCGTTGAGAGTGCCTGCAATGACAACAACCTCAGTCTGATGATGCTGTGACACCGCCCCAGACCATGTCTGCCCCTCCAAATCGATCCCGCTCCAGAGTACAGGCCTCCGTGTAATGCTCATTTCTTTGACGATAAACGCGAAACCGACCATCACCCCTGGAGACAAAACCGTGACTTTTTGTGACGGTGGGTTTGTGCCCAGAGGCGACGTTGTTGCCAGTGATGAGGACCTGCCTTACAACAGGCCTGCAAGCCCTCAGTCCAGCCTCTCTCAGCCTATTGAGGACAGTCTGAGCACTGATGGAGGGATAGTGCGTTCCTGGTGTAACTTGGGCAGTTGTTGTTGCCATCCTGTACCTGTTCCGCAGGTGTGATGGTCGGATGTCCCGATCCTGTGCAGGTGTTGTTACACGTGGTCTGCCACTGCGAGGACGATAAGCTGTCCGTCCTGTCTCACTGTAGCGCTGTCTTAGGCGTCTCACAGTACAGACATTGCAATTTATTTCCCTGGCCACATCTGCAGTCCTCATGCCTCCTTGCAGCATGCCTAAGGCACATTCACACGGTTGAGCAGGGACCCTGGGCATCTTTCTTTTGGTGTTTCCAGATTCAATAGAAAGGCCTCTTTAGTGTCCTAAGTTTACATAACTGGGGGTGTAAAGCAATCATCAATTTCTCTCAGCCAATCAGTCATTTTTAAGTGCTGTGTTTATTGAATGCCCTTCCCTATAAGCCTGATCACAGCTTTCCTCAGTATTAGTTAATTAATTAACAGTGTCTAGAGTTTAGTTTGCCTGTTCAACAGTCTTGTAAAGATAGGGGGGTTGACTGGGACAGGCAATGTAACATCCATAATGTTTTAAGGATAAGTTTTTGTAAAACAAGCACCTTACATTGGATCATCTTGAAATTTTCTCTCTAAAGCTAACTTTCATCAAGGTTTTATATGGTCTATTGGTTTCTCTCTTTTCATTGGCAGAATCCTTTTTCAGTGTTATGATATTCATAACATCCATATCCACCAGTCTATCTTCCTGTCAACTAACAGAACTCTGCTGGTTGTCCTGGTAACAGATACCAGTGGGCAGATCTATTGTATTTGTTCAAACTAAACTACAGCACTTACTTTGATGAGTCAAATCTGATCCTTTCATCTCTTCTCCTCCTCTCACAGTTCCACTCAGCCCTGTTGTTTTCCTGCAGTCCACCAGCAGCACAGACAACCTCTTCATACCCAGCAGTAAGGTGCTACCCAGAGAGGCAAGACACAGGGTGGAAGGGCTAGCGTTGTCCTAGTAACCATAAAGAGGATACACAGATGCAGATCATTATGGATGCTGATGTCACTGTTGTCATAATGTGTTTTACAGAAACCCAGCCCAAGCCGATAAAGCAAGCTGTATGCTAGACCAGACCAAGCTGTACCATCTGGTGTTCTGATCTGGAGAGACTCTTCTCTGCCTTGTCAGCATCAGGATGTTGTTGAGGCTCCGCAGAGGATCCACCATAGTCATGTCTCTCTCCTGTGTGAACGAGAACATCAAACAGATGGTAAACTTATGATCTTCTATTGCAATCACAGAGTCTTACAAGAGGCATGAATATGTCTAAAAATATCCTAAAATGGCCACTTTCATCTTGATTTCCTAAAAAAATATTTGTGATGCAAATGTAAAAGGGTTGTTCCACAAAATGGGTGCCTTTTTTATATTTTAAGTAGAACATCCGCAGCAATATTGAATTTTAAAAGACTGTTATACTAGATGAGGGGAACTTTAATGTCGACCACATGGAGAATTCAATACATCTAATTGAAAAGTCGCAAAAGTATATGAACCAATGGCAGATCGACCATTTAACAATTCCTACAGTAAGAATGCCCATTAAAAACCCCACATTAGTTCAACAACTGCATAGTTTGTGTCCCTATTTTTAAGACAGTACTCACTGGTGTCAATCGGATCTTCTGTCTCCTCCTTTTTCACTCTCAAAACGTCTTCCTCCTTCACGTTTATTAAGATAGCATCCTCTTCCTCTCTAAAAGGTTCTTTCTCTTCTTTCACTATAACAGCCTCCTCTTCCTCCTTTTTCATTCTGAAAGATTCTTTCTCCGTAAAGCAGACCTCTTCATTAGCAAGGGAGGAGTAGTTCAGTGAGCTCATGGTCAGGGATGTTAGCTAGCTAGCTAGCTAGCATTAGCGACTAGCCTAGTGCTAACCTCAGGATCAATCTTTAACAAGTTTGCAAATTGAACAAGCACATTAGGTTAAAGTTCACCAGTAGATACGTCAACCGAAATTTGTCTAAAACACTGAGATTAGCTAATGTACAATAACATGGTCTAAAGAATCAATATTTCAGTTTTATGTTGTCTAGCAGGCTACCGAGGTGGTTGAAAGAGTTGGCGCCTTGTTATTCCTGAAGAAGCGTCCCGTCCAGTCCATTATACGTCACGCAAGAAGCATCACCTGAAAGACGCCCATCGCCATCTGCTGACTGGAGTTGGTAACGCAGTTTGGAAACAATAGGTACTACACTTTTTGTGTTGTCAAGAACGTCATAATAATTTAACAATAAACATATATATTTTCTCTTACGTATTACAAATAATACTTTCCTGTACACAGACGTAGAAGCTTAAAATGAATCCCTCGACTCACCTGTGTCCCCGCACATTGACTCTGTTCCGGTACCTCCTGTATATAGCCTCCACATTGACTCTGTTCCGGTACCTCCTGTATATAGCCTCCACATTGACTCTGTTCCGGTACTTCCTGTATACAGCCTCCACATTGACGCTGTATCGGTACCTCCTGTATATAGCCTCCACATTGACTCTGTTCTGGTACCTCCTGTATACAGCCTCCACATTGACGCTGTTCCGGTACCTCCTGTATATACCCTCCACATTGACTCTGTTCCGGTACCTCCTGTATCATTTATGAACATTTGAACATCTTGGCCATGGTCTGTTATAATCTCCACCCGGCACAGCCACATAGCCTGGTTCCTCTCTAGGTTTCTTCCTAGGTTTTGGCCTTTCTAGGGAGTTTTTCCTAGCCACCGTGCTTCTACACCTGCATTGCTTGCTGTTTGGGGTTTTAGGCTGGGTTTCTGCACAGCATTTTGAGATATCAGCTGATGTAAGAAGGGCTATATAAATCAATTTGATTTTTCATGTGACAACACTGAAGAAATGACACTTTGCTACAATGTAAAGTAGTGAGTGTACAGCTTGTATAACAGTGTAAATTTGCTGTCCCCTCAAAATAACTCAACACACAGCCATTAATGTCTAAACTGCTGGCAACAAAAGTGAGTACACCCCTAAGTGAATATGTCCAAATTGGACCCAAAGTGTCAATATTTTGTGTGGCCACCATCATTTTCCAGCATGGAGTACACGTCCTGGTAATCCGTCTGGCCCTGCGTTGTGATCTGAGGACCCATGGCAAACCTTTTCAGTCTCCTGAGGGGGAATAGGGTTTGTTGTGCCCTCTTTATATAGCCAAATTATTTTTCACCCAGGAAGCTCGGGTAAACAGTGGTTGTTGTGCACTGCTGCCACTACCATGCCTGGAGTTAGCGAGCTGTGTTAGCGAGCTGTGTTAGCGCGCTAACTGCCTACTGATCAACCTATTGTGTGTATTGAACATTCGTATTAGATTGTACAGCTAGCTAACTGGCTACTGATCAACCTATTGTGTATTGAACATTCATATTGGACAGCCTTACCTATAGAGTAGCACCACCACCCATCAGCCCATTCTCTTCTTGAAGTCAAAGCCACAGTGTATTGTTGCTATAGGAGTTTATGATTAATAATCCTATTCATTTCAAGCCCCACTAAGATGTCACCATACTTTTCATTTAAAGCCCCACTATGTAAGACATACATCATCAGAGTGGGCCTCCAACTTAAATGTAAACAATGGAGCAAATGCATCACATGTGAACATCACTTGATTATCGGAGGGGTGTATTATGACATCATATAGAATTACTCAGACATTCCAAATCAGGCTTCATCCATATCGTGAAGGTGGATATTGATCCAACCATTTCCAAGGTAATGACCGGGCTGATGGAAACAGGATATGCCTGAACAATTTTATAAAAGCCGACAGACGATTTGTTACTTCGTTTGACATGGTGGGGTCTTTTTGTGTCAGTAAAAATGTATAAACGAGAAATGGCGGCATTAATCCTTTATGCGCAAATATTGATTTAATAACGATCATATCTTAGTTAACTTGGAGTCACGCGATGATATATTGTGTGGTCCTCCCACTACGATTTGGGAACCCATGCAGTTTATTAGGCTACAGATTAAATAAATGATGAACTTCACAGGGTGGTGAAAGTTCATGTGTTGAGCTTGATGCTCCTTTCCAATACATTTTGATGGTCTTCTTCTGGTGACATGATGATGAAAAATAAAATAATGTCGCACTTATCCATAATAATCTCATCATGTAGGTAGCCTACCAACACTGTATATGTGAGCTGTTGGCTACAGTGCACGGGACAAGAGGACTTTTGATATATACCTCAACGGTTTTTCAAAACCCTCAGTAGAGTTGAAAATGCAATGGAAACCCATTTAACTTGCATTTTTCATTCAGTACATGGGAATTCAACAGGAAAACATTTTTTTCCGTGCACTACTTTATCACGCAAAGACTTTTATCCGCAATAAACCTGTTTGATGCAAACATTTCCGGTGGGAAAATGCGTATATTGTTTTATTCAGATTTGAGAATATTCACATGAAAATCTGTCGCAAATTGTGTAACAGTATAATTTTAGACCGTCCCCTCGTCCATACCCGGGCGCGAACCAGGGACCTTCTGCACACATCAACAGTCACCCTCGAAGCATCGTTACCCATCGCTCCACAAAAGCCGCGGCCCTTGCAGAGCAAGGGGAACTACGACTTCAAGGTCTCAGAGCAAGTAACGTCACCAATTGAAACACTATTTAGCGCGCACCGCTAACTAAGCTAGCCGTTTCACACCCGTTACAATTGCATGGAAATTTAGCTACTAATGTGGATATTGATCCAACACCTGCCGCTTATTCAAACCAGCCCACTGGGCACAGATGTCAGTTCAACATCTAGTTTCTATTTACATTTCTTTGATTCGTCAACTAAAGTGAATTCAACATGAAATCAACACAAAATGTCCACCGTCATTGGATTTAGGTTGCCAGTTGGGTGAAACACAAAATGTCACCAGTCACTGGTTACCAGTTGTGTGAGAATTAATAAAAATACCTTTTGTAGATGGATTTTTACAAATCCAATCCGTTTTCCACATTGATCAAACATCACATGGATTTGTTTTGTTCAAATCAAATGTTATTGGTCACATACACATGGTTAGCAGATGTTATTGGTCAGATACACATGGTTAGCAGATGTTATTGGTCACATACACATGGTTAGCAGATGTTATTGGTCACATACACATGGTTAGCAGATGCTATTGGTCACATACACATGGTTAGCAGATGTTATTGGTCACATACACATGGTTAGCAGATGTTATTGGTCACATACACATGGTTAGCAGATGTTATTGGTGACATATACATGGTTAGCAGATGTTATTGGTCACATACATATGGTTAGCAGATGTTATGGTCACATACACATGGTTAGCAGATGTTATGGTCACATATACATGGTTAGCAGATGTTATTGGTCACATACACATGGTTAGCAGATGTTATTGGTCACATACACATGGTTAGCAGATGTTATTGGTCACATACACATGGTTAGCAGATGTTATTGGTCACATACACATGGTTAGCAGATGTTATTGGTCACATACACATGGTTAGCAGATGTTATTGGTCACATACACATGGTTAGCAGATGTTATTGGTCACATACACATGGTTAGCAGATGTTATTGGTCACATACAGATGGTTAGCAGATGTTATTGGTCACATACACATGGTTAGCAGATGTTATTGTGAGTGTGGCAAAATGCTTATGCTTCTAGATCCGACAGTACAGCAGTATCAAACTGCGTTGTGTTGAGCTTGATGCTCCTTTCCAATACATTTTGATGGTCTTCTTCTGGTGACATGATGATGAAAAATAAAATAATGTCGCTCTTATCCATAATAATCTCATCATGTAGGTAGCCTACCAACACTGTATATGTGAGCTGTTGGCTACAGTGCACGGGACAAGAGGACTTTTGATATATACCTCAACGGTTTTTCAAAACCCTCAGTAGAGTTGAAAATGCAATGGAAACCCATTTAACTTGCATTTTTCATTCAGTACATGGGAATTCAACAGGAAAACATTTTTTTCCGTGCACTAATTTATCACGCAAAGACTTTTATCCGCAATAAACCTGTTTGATGCAAACATTTCCGGTGGGAAAATGCGTATATTGTTTTATTCAGATTTGAGAATATTCACATGAAAATCTGTCGCAAATTGTGTAACAGTATAATTTTAGACCGTCCCCTCGCCCATACCCGGGCGCGAACCAGGGACCTTCTGCACACATCAACAGTCACCCTCGAAGCATCGTTACCCATCGCTCCACAAAAGCCGCGGCACTTGCAGACCAAGGGGAACTACGACTTCAAGGTCTCAGAGCAAGTAACGTCACCAATTGAAACACTATTTAGCGCGCACCGCTAACTAAGCTAGCCGTTTCACATCCGTTACAATTGCATGGAAATTTAGCTACTAATGTGGATATTGATCCAACACCTGCCGCTTATTCAAACCAGCCCACTGGGCACAGATGTCAGTTCAACATCTAGTTTCTATTTACATTTCTTTGATTCGTCAACTAAAGTGAATTCAACATGAAATCAACACAAAATGTCCACCTTCATTGGATTTAGGTTGCCAGTTGGGTGAAACACAAAATGTCACCAGTCACTGGTTACCAGTTGTGTGAGAATTAATAAAAATACCTTTTGTAGATGGATTTTTACAAATCCAATCCGTTTTCCACATTGATCAAACATCACATGGATTTGTTTTGTTCAAATCAAATGTTATTGGTCACATACACATGGTTAGCAGATGTTATTGGTCAGATACACATGGTTAGCAGATGTTATTGGTCACATACACATGGTTAGCAGATGTTATTGGTCACATACACATGGTTAGCAGATGTTATTGGTCACATACACATGGTTAGCAGATGTTATTGGTCAGATACACATGGTTAGCAGATGTTATTGGTCACATACACATGGTTAGCAGATGTGATTGGTGACATATACATGGTTAGCAGATGTTATTGGTCACATACATATGGTTAGCAGATGTTATGGTCACATACACATGGTTAGCAGATGTTATGGTCACATATACATGGTTAGCAGATGTTATTGGTCACATACACATGGTTAGCAGATGTTATTGGTCACATACACATGGTTAGCAGATGTTATTGGTCACATACACATGGTTAGCAGATGTTATTGGTCACATACACATGGTTAGCAGATGTTATTGGTCACATACACATGGTTAGCAGATGTTATTGGTCACATACAGATGGTTAGCAGATGTTATTGGTCACATACACATGGTTAGCAGATGTTATTGTGAGTGTGGCAAAATGCTTATGCTTCTAGATCCGACAGTACAGCAGTATCAAACTGCGTTGTGTTGAGCTTGATGCTCCTTTCCAATACATTTTGATGGTCTTCTTCTGGTGACATGATGATGAAAAATAAAATAATGTCGCTCTTATCCATAATAATCTCATCATGTAGGTAGCCTACCAACACTGTATATGTGAGCTGTTGGCTACAGTGCACGGGACAAGAGGACTTTTGATATATACCTCAACGGTTTTTCAAAACCCTCAGTAGAGTTGAAAATGCAATGGAAACCCATTTAACTTGCATTTTTCATTCAGTACATGGGAATTCAACAGGAAAACATTTTTTTCCGTGCACTACTTTATCACGCAAAGACTTTTATCCGCAATAAACCTGTTTGATACAAACATTTCCGGTGGGAAAATGCGTATATTGTTTTATTCAGATTTGAGAATATTCACATGAAAATCTGTCGCAAATTGTGTAACAGTATAATTTTAGACCGTCCCCTCGCCCATACCCGGGCGCGAACCAGGGACCTTCTGCACACATCAACAGTCACCCTCGAAGCATCGTTACCCATCGCTCCACAAAAGCCGCGGCCCTTGCAGAGCAAGGGGAACTACGACTTCAAGGTCTCAGAGCAAGTAACGTCACCAATTGAAACACTATTTAGCGCGCACCGCTAACTAAGCTAGCCGTTTCACATCCGTTACAATTGCATGGAAATTTAGCTACTAATGTGGATATTGATCCAACACCTGCCGCTTATTCAAACCAGCCCACTGGGCACAGATGTCAGTTCAACATCTAGTTTCTATTTACATTTCTTTGATTCGTCAACTAAAGTGAATTCAACATGAAATCAACACAAAATGTCCACCGTCATTGGATTTAGGTTGCCAGTTGGGTGAAACACAAAATGTCACCAGTCACTGGTTACCAGTTGTGTGAGAATTAATAAAAATACCTTTTGTAGATGGATTTTTACAAATCCAATCCGTTTTCCACATTGATCAAACATCACATGGATTTGCTTTGTTCAAATCAAATCAAATGTTATTGGTCACATACACATGGTTAGCAGATGTTATTGGTCAGATACACATGGTTAGCAGATGTTATTGGTCACATACACATGGTTAGCAGATGTTATTGGTCACATACACATGGTTAGCAGATGTTATTGGTCACATACACATGGTTAGCAGATGTTATTGGTCACATACACATGGTTAGCAGATGTTATTGGTCACATACACATGGTTAGCAGATGTTATTGGTGACATATACATGGTTAGCAGATGTTATTGGTCACATACACATGGTTAGCAGATGTTATTGGTCACATACACATGGTTAGCAGATGTTATTGGTCACATACAGATGGTTAGCAGATGTTATTGGTCACATACACATGGTTAGCAGATGTTATTGTGAGTGTGGCAAAATGCTTATGCTTCTAGATCCGACAGTACAGCAGTATCAAACAGATAATATCTAACAAATTCCACAACTAAACCTAATACACATAATCCAGTAAAGGAATGGGAAATATAGAAGTATAAAACATGGATGAGCAGAAACACAGCAGCTAAGATGCAATATATAGTGAAGGATACAGTGTACTGTACAGTATATACAGTTGAAGTCGAAGTTTACAAACACTTAGGTTGGAGTCATTAAAACACATTTTTTCACCCACTCCACAAATTTCTTGTTTACAAACTATAGTTTTGGCAAGTCGGTTAGGACATCTACTTTGTGCATGACATTTTTCCAACAATTGTTTACAGACAGATTATTTTACTTATAATTCACTGTATCACAATTCCAGTGAGTCACTAGTTTACATACACTAATTTGACTGTGCCTTAAAACAGCCTTGGAAAAGTCCAGAAAATTATGTCATAGCTTTCGAAGCTTCTGATAGGCTAATTGACATCATTTGAGTCAATTGGAAGTGTACCTGTGGATGTATTTCCAGGCCTACCTTCAAACTCAGTGCCTCTTTACTTGACATCATGGGAATTTATGTTTAAAATCAGCAAAGATCTCAAGAAAAAAAAATGTAGACCTCCACAAGTCTGGTTCATCCAAATGGCTGAAGGTACCACGTTCATCTGTACAAACAATAGTACACAAGTATAAATACCATGGGACCACACAGCCGTCATACCGCTCAGGAAGGAGGTAGAATCTGCAGAACTTGCTTTGTGGAGAGTAGTGTCAAAAAAGCAGAGCATCTCTTTATTATGGCTAGACCTCTCACCATCTTTACAACCATTGAATCTATATGTTTTGACCATGACAGTTTACAATCTAAGGTAATGCCAAGTAATTTAGTATCCTCAACTTGTTCAACAGCCACACAATTCATTACCAGATTCAGCTGAGGTCTAGAACTTGAGGAATGATTTGTACCAAATACAATGCTCTTAGTTTTAGAGATGTTCAGGGCCAGTTTATTACTGGCCACGCATTCCAAAACAGACTGCAACTCTTTGTTCAGGTTTTCAGTGACTTCATTAGCTGTGGTTGCTGGTGCTTATATAGTTGAATCATCAGCATATATGGACACACATGCTTTGTTTAATGCCAGTGGCAGGCCATTGGTAAAAATAGAAAAGAGTAGAGGGCCTAGAGAGCTGCCCTGCGGTACATCACACTTCATATGTTTGACATTAGAGAAGCTTCCATTAAAAACCCTCTGAGTTCTATTAGATAGATAGCTCTGAATCCACATTATGGCAGAGGTTGAAAAGCCATAGCACAAACAATTTAAAACAACAGGTTATGGTCAATAATATCAAAGGCTGCACTGAAATCTAACAATAGAGCTCCCACAATCTTCTTGTTATGAATTTCTCTCAACCAATCATCAGTCATTTGTGTCAGTGCAGTACATGTTGAGTGCCCTTCTCTATAAGCATGCTGAAAGTCTGTTGTTCAGATATTTACAGAGAAATAGCATTGTATTTGTTCAAACACAATTTTTTCCAACAGGTTGCTAAGAGCTGGCAGCAAGCTTATAGGTCTGCTGTTAGAACCAGTAAAGGCTGCTTTACCACTCTTGGGTAGTGGAATTACTTCGGCTTCCCTCCAGGCCTGAGGACAAAGACTTTCCTCTAGACTCATATTAAAAATATGACAGATAGATGGAAAGCTACTGAGGACAGTAGCGGACTCTATAGCCACTCCTAAGTTGTCAATGCCAGGAGGTTTGTCATTATTGATCGGTAACAATTGTTCCACCTCTCCCACACTAACTTCACAAAATTCAATACTTGCACTGCTTTTCTATCATTATGTTTTTTACAAGTTTTTTTTCATCATTCTTTATATCATTGATCTTGGCTTCATAATAAAGTTGATTATTTTTGTTGAGTTTGGTCACATCATTTCTCAATTTGCAGTATGTAAGCCAGCCAGATGTGCAGCCAGACTTATTAGCCACTCCGTTTGCCCCATCTCTTTCAAACATACAGTTTTAAATTCCTGATCAATCCATGGAGCCTTAACATATCTAACAGTCAGTTTCTTAACAGGTACATGTTTATCAATAATTGGAAGAAGCAATTTCATCTGGTAAAAACAGGTAAACACATTATAAGGCAACAATAAGACAACGGGTGCACTGTGTATGTTCTCTGATGAGTTGTGAGTCAATGAGATGTGAAATATCAATAATTAATTTCTCTCTCCTGTGTGGATTCTCTAATGACGTTTAAGTGATTGTTATGAGTAATATGTTTTCCCAAAATCTGACCTTTTATCCTCTGTGTCATGTTCTTTTAGGCTTCCTAATTTGGCAAAAGTTTGCACCCTGGGAGGAGTGGTAATGCATCTCCCCTGTGTGTATTCTCTTGTGCTGGTTCAGGGTCCCTAACTGGCTAAAACACTTGCCACACTGGGAGCAGTGGTAAGGCTTCTCCCCTGTGTGAATTCTCTCATGTTGTTTCAGGCTCCCTAACTGGCTAAAACACTTGCCACACTGGAAGCAGTGGTAAGGCTTCTCCCCTGTGTGAATTTTCTCATGGGCTTTCAGGTGTCCTTTCTGGTTAAACATCTTTCCACATTGTGAGCAGTGGTAAGGCTTCTCCCCTGTGTGAATTTTCTCATGAGCTTTCAGGTGTCCTTTCTGGTTAAACATCTTTTCACATTGTGAGCAGTGGTAAGGCTTCTCCCCGGTGTGAATTTTCTCATGTTTTTTCAGATCCCCTGACTGGTTGAAACTCTTCCCACACTGGGAGCAGTGGTACGGCTTGTCCCCTGTGTGTATTCTCTCATGTTTTTTCAGATCCCCTGACCGGTTGAAACTCTTCCCACACTGGGAGCAGTGGTAAGTCTTCTCCCCTGTGTGTATTTTCTCATGAGCTTTCAGGTGTCCTTTCCGGTTAAACATCTTTCCACATTGTGAGCAGTGGTAAGGCGTCTCCCCTGTGTGTATTCTCTCGTGTTTTTTCAGATCCCCTGACCCATTGAAACTATTTCCACACTGGGAGCACTGGTGTCGTCTTGCTGGTTTGGACGTCCCTGGCTCTGGTTCCTCTGAGTCTGGTCTTTCTCCTGCCAAAGACAGTGTTTTTAAAAATAGAGACCCGAATGAAATCTCCACATGATAAAACAACAGTGCTACGAGAGTAAACCCTAATCAGATCTCTCAACCTGAGGCCAAACAAATGTAGAGCTTCCTGGTAATTACTTGTATGTTTACACTACTTATTTTATTCATCCTGTTTTACAAGTCAGAACACAAAAAATTAAACAGTTCTAGCACACTGAAGACACAGACTTTGCTAGATTCCAATCGAGCAGGTGGTTCTAAATATATAACTTTCATAGCTGTATGATACAGAATGTGACCTACACACTTCCTTAAACATAAAACAACTAAAGAAGTAATTTTGTGTAATAGTTTTTACATCGAAGACACAAAGCACATCAGTAACATCTCCCCGTTGTCGAAAGGGTTCGACACAATGTTTAAATGGCCCAATTTCTTACTTAGACGTTCACGGGTTTTTAGCATTTTGACTATCGCTGATGTCATATTTTGGGTAAAGTAAAAAATAAGGTGAAATATTTGGAAAGATGTTCCTAAAACTGATAGTAACTACAATAAACAAATTATAAATGCAACATGTAAAGTGTTGGATGTTTAATGAGCTGAAACAAAAGACTGCAGAATTTTACACATCCCAGTTAGTTAACATTTATTCTCTGCCATGATAATCCATCAACCTGACAGGTGGGGCATATCAAGAAGCTGATTGAACAGCTTGATTATTACACAGGTGCACCTTGTGCAGGGGAAATTAAAAGGGCACTCTAAAATGTGCAGTTTTGTCACACAACAATGCCACAGATGTCTCAGAGGGAGCGTGCAATTGGCATGCTGACTGCAGGAATGTCCATTTTGATATTTTTTTACATTGGAGAGAGACACAAAGCACATCAGTAATATTTCCCCGTTGTCGATAGGGTGGACACA
Organism: Oncorhynchus clarkii lewisi; assembly: GCF_045791955.1. NCBI lineage: Eukaryota > Metazoa > Chordata > Actinopteri > Salmoniformes > Salmonidae > Oncorhynchus > Oncorhynchus clarkii. The sequence goes on along the minus strand of NC_092159.1, from coordinate 3,731,403 downwards.
GAGAAAAATTAGAACGGTCTTTAGAATGTTGTTTGAGGCTTCCACTGTGAAGGAGGGGGGAATGAGAGCTGTTTCAACCAGAGGTCTGCCAGAGTAGCATGAGCTGATCACGCGCTTACACGTGAGAACGACCTGCGTTCCATTGCAATTCTAAAGACAAAGGATTCTCTGGTTGGAACATTGTTGAAGATTTATGTTCACAACATCCTAAAGATAGATTCTACACATCGTTTGACATGTTTCTACGAATTGTAATATATCTTTTTGAATTTTTCATCTGAACTTTCGCCTGGACTTGCCCGCGCCTCGTGAGTTTGGATTTGTTTACCAAACGCGTTAACAAAAGGAGGTATTTGGACATAAATTATGGACTTTGTTGAACAAATCAAACATTTATTGTGGAACTGGGATTCCTGGGAGTGCATTCTGATGAAGATCATCAAAGGTAAGTGACTATTTATAACGCTATTTCTGACTCCACAACATGGCGGGTATCTGCATGGCTTGTTGTTGTGTCTGAGCGCCATACTCAGATTATTGCATGGTTTGCTTTTTCCGTAAAGCTTTTTTGAAATCTGACACAGCTGTTGCATTAAGGAGAAGTGTATCTATAATTCTGTGCATAATACTTGTATCTTTTATTAAAGTTAATATGAGTATTTCTGTAAATTGATGTGGCTCTCTGAAAATTCGCCGGATGTTTTCGAGGCACAACATAACTGACCATAAAGCGCCAATGTAACCTGAGATTTTTGGATATAAATATGAACTTTTTGGAACATAACATACATGTATTGTGTAACATGAAGTCCTATGAGTGCCATCTGATGAAGATCATCAAAGGTTAGTGATTCATTTTCTCTCTATTTTTGCTTTTTGTGACTCCTCTCTTTGGCTGGAAAATGGCTGTGTGTGTTTTTGTGACGAGGCTCTGATCTAACATAATTATATGATGTACTTTCGCTGTAAAGCATTTTTGAAATCGGACACGATGGGGAGATTAACAACAGGCTAAGCTTTAATTTGGTGTATTGCACTTGTGAATGCATGAAAGTTACATATTTCAAAAAATATTTTTGAATTTCGCGCTCTGCCTTTTCAGCAGAATGTTAGCCATAAGAAGTTAAGACTGCATAATGTTTCATCATTAGGTGCTACAGTCCTCCTTTAAGACTCCATAATGTTTCATCATTAGATGCTACAGTCCTCCTTTAAGACTCCATAATGTTCATCATTAGATGCTACAGTCCTCCTTTAAGACTCCATAATGTTTCATCATCAGATGGTACAGTCCTCCTTTAAGACTCCATAATGTTTCATCATTAGATGCTACAGTCCTCCTTTAAGACTCCATAATGTTCATCATTAGATGCTACAGTCCTCCTTTAAGACTCCATAATGTTCATCATTAGATGCTACAGTCCTCCTTTAAGACTCCATAATGTTTCATCATTAGATGTTACAGTCCTCCTTTAAGACTCCATAATGTTTCATCATTAGATGCTACAGTCCTCCTTTAAGACTCCATAATGTTTCATCATTAGATGCTACAGTCCTCCTTTAAGACTCCATAATGTTTCATCATTAGATGCTACAGTCCTCCTTTAAGACTCCATAATGTTCATCATTAGATGCTACAGTCCTCCTTTAAGACTCCATAATGTTCATCATTAGATGCTACAGTCCTCCTTTAAGACTCCATAATGTTTCATCATTAGATGCTACAGTCCTCCTTTAAGACTCCATAATGTTTCATCATTAGATGCTACAGTCCTCCTTTAAGACTCCATAATGTTTCATCATTAGATGCTACAGTCCTCCTTTAAGACTCCATAATGTTCATCATTAGATGCTACAGTCCTCCTTTAAGACTCCATAATGTTCATCATTAGATGCTACAGTCCTCCTTTAAGACTCCATAATGTTTCATCATTAGATGCTACAGCCCTCCTTTAAGACTCCATAATGTTTCATCATTAGATGCTACAGTCCTCCTTTAAGACTCCATAATGTTCATCATTAGATGCTACAGTCCTCCTTTAAGACTCCATAATGTTTCATCATTAGATGCTACAGTCCTCCTTTAAGACTCCATAATGTTTCATCATTAGATGCTACAGTCCTCCTTTAAGACTCCATAATGTTTCATCATTAGATGCTACAGTCCTCCTTTAAGACTCCATAATGTTTCATCATTAGATGCTACAGGCCTCCTTTAAGACTCCATAATGTTTCATCATTAGATGCTACAGTCCTCCTTTAAGACTCCATAATGTTTCATCATTAGATGCTACAGTCCTCCTTTAAGACTCCATAATGTTTCATCATTAGATGCTACAGGCCTCCTTTAAGACTCCATAATGTTTCATCATTAGATGCTACAGGCCTCCTTTAAGACTCCATAATGTTTCATCATTAGATGCTACAGTCCTCCTTTAAGACTCCATAATGTTTCATCATTAGATGTTACAGTCCTCCTTTAAGACTCCATAATGTTTCATCATTAGATGGTACAGGCCTCCTTTAAGACTCCATAATGTTTCATCATTAGATGCTACAGTCCTCCTTTAAGACTCCATAATGTTTCATCATTAGATGCTACAGTCCTCCTTTAAGACTCCATAATGTTTCATCATTAGATGCTACAGTCCTCCTTTAAGACTCCATAATGTTTCATCATCAGATGTTACAGTCCTCCTTTAAGACTCCATAATGTTTCATCATTAGATGCTACAGTCCTCCGTTAAGACTCCATAATGTTTCATCATTAGATGCTACAGTCCTCCTTTCAGACTCCATAATGTTTCATCATTAGATGCTACAGTCCTCCTTTAAGACTCCATAATGTTTCATCATTAGGTGCTACAGTCCTCCTTTAAGTCTCCATGTTTAGAATGTGTCTGGAAGCGCTACTCTATTCTACTCTCATCCTTTCAGTTTTAATAATATTTAATAATAATAATGTTATAATAGGTAATAACTAACTTTAATAACTAGTTAATACCTGCCTGGTGCTCCAACAAAATATTTCTTTACCCCCCCTAACAATACCGCTACAGAATTAGCATAGTAGGCCATGTAATTTAAGGTAATCTGAAATATCTAGGACTAACTTATTCCTTGCCACCCATTCTGAAACTCACTGCAGCTCTTTGTAAGTGTTAGGGGGGTTGACTGGGACAGGCAATGTAACATCCATCATATTTTGAGAAAATGTTTTTGTAAAACATGCACCTTACATCAGATCATCTTGAAACTTTCTCTCTGAAGCGAACTTTCATCAAGGTTTTATATGGTCTATTGGTTTCTCTCTAAAGCTAACTTTCATCAAGGTTTTATATGGTCTATTGGTTTCTCTCTAAAGCTAACTTTCATTAAGGTTTTATATGGTCTATTGGTTTCTCTCTTTTCATTGGCAGAATCCTTTTTCAGTGTTATGATATTCATAACATCCATATCCACCAGTCTATCTTCCTGTCAACTAACAGAACTCTGCTGGTTGTCCTGGTAACAGATACCAGTGGGCAGATCTATTATATTTGTTCAAACTAAACTACAGCACTTACTTTGATGAGTCAAATCTGATCCTTTCTTCTCTTCTCCTCCTCTCACAGTTCCACTCAGCCCCGTTGTTTTCCTGCAGTCCACCAGCAGCACAGACAACCTCTTCATACCCAGCAGTAACGTGATACCAGGAGAGGCACGACACATGGACTCCGGGAGGGTGGAAGGGCTAGCGTTGTCCTGGTAACCATAAAGAGGGGACACAGACACGTATCATTATGGATGCTGATGTCACTGTTGTCATAAAGTGCTCTACAGAAACCCAGCCAAAGCCGATAAAGCAAGCTGTATGCTAGACCAGACCAAGCTGTACCATCTGGTGTTCTGATCTGGAGAGACTCTTCTCTGCCTCGTCAGCATCAGGATGTTGTTGAGGCTCCGCAGAGGATCCACGATAGTCATGTCTCTCTCCTGTGTGAATGAGAACATCAAACAGATGGTAAACTTATGATCTTCTATTGCAATCACAGAGACTTACAAGAGGCATGAATATGTCTAAAAATATCCTAAAATGGCCACTTTCATCTTGATTTCCTAAAAAAATATTTGTGATGCAAATGTAAAAGGGTTGTTCCACAAAATGGGTGCCTTTTTTATATTTTAAGTAGAACATACGCACCAATATTGAATTTTAAAAGCCTGTTATATTAGATGAGGAGAACTTTAATGTAGACCACACGGAGAATTCAATACATCTAATTGAAATGTCCCAAAAATATATGAACCAATGGCAGATCGACCCTTTAACAATTCCTACAGTACTGAACAACATATTCAAGTGTAGAACTTCAGTAGAATGCCCCTTAAAAACCCCACATTAGTTCAACAACGGCATAGTCCCTGTTTTTAAGACAGTACTCACTGGTGTTAATCGGATCTTCTGTCTCCTCCTCTTTCACTCCCAAAACGTCTTCCTTCTTCACCTTTATTGAGACAGCATCCTCTTCCTCTCTAAAAGGTTCGTTCTCTTCTTTCACTATAACAACCTCCTCTTCCTCCTTTTTCATTCTGAAAGATTCTTTCTCCAAACAGCAGACCCCCTCTTCATTAGCAAGGGAGGAGTAGTTCAGTGAGCTCATGGTCAGGGATGTTAGCTAGCCTGCATTAGCGACTAGCCTAGTGCTAACCTCAGTATCAATCTTTAACAAGTTTGCAAATTGAACAAGCACATTAGGTTAAAGTTAACCAGTAGATACGTCAACCGAAATTTGTTTAAAACACTGAGATTAGCTAATGTACATTAACATGGTCTAAAGAATCAATCTTTCAGTTTTATGTTGTCTAGCAAGCTATCGAGGTGGTTGTAAGAGTTGGCGCCTTGTTGTTCCTGAAGAAGCGTCCCGTCCAGTCCATTATACGTCACGCAAGAAGCATCACCTGAAAGACGCACATCGCCATCTGCTGGCTGGAGTCGGTAACGCAGTTTGGAAACAATAGTTTTGTATTGGAAAGAACGTCATAACAATTTAACAATAAGCTGATATATTTTCTCTTACGTCTTACAAATAATATGTTCCTGTACACAGACGTAGAAGCTTAATATGAATATGTAGATTATGAATAAATACATCTATGAATAGGTAGTGTGTTAATATACATTTTCTCTGTTCATTTTCACAATCGTTTTTATCTACATGTGACCATACTATTCCCTTAAAGCCACGCTCTATAAGATACAAATCATCCTGTAAACAACAGAACAAATGCATCACATGCAAATAGCACTTGATTATCTGTAGTGCTTTACACTGGGTAGACAAAACATTAAGAACACCTGCTCCTTCCATGACTTAGAAAGACTAGGTGAATCCAGGCTAAAGCTATGATCCCTTATTGATGTCACTAGTTAAATCCACCTCAGTCAGTGTAGATGAAGGGGCGAGACAGGTTAAATAAGGAATTTTAATCAGTGAGACATGAGACATGGATTGTGCATGTGTGCCATTCAGAGGGTAAATGGGGAAGACAAAATATTTAAGTTACTTTGAACGGGGTATGGTAGTAGGTGAAAGGCGCATCGGTTTGTGTCAAGAACTGCAACGCTGCTGGGTTTTTCAGCTCAACAGTTCCCATGTGTACCAAGAATGGTCCACCATCCAAAAAGTGGCAGTCACTGCCGTTTAAGATGAGGCAGGACAATTAGTTTTTTCATGAGCATGGCCTTATTTCTATTACAGCATATTGGATGACTGTCATTCATATTCCATTCACCTTGTTCAATGTAACAGTGGTAGGTTTAGGCTACAACATGATACTACCTAGCCTATGCCTACACCTAGCAACCTAGCCTATGAATGAAAGTTTAGAATGTTGGTTCACACAGGTCGAGAGAAAATGTTGAGGTCACTGACAGTGACACATTCAATATCGCCTTGCACACTCTCGCCTGCATCTAGCTGAAATAGAGGTTCTATTGGACAAATTCACATATGTTTATCCTGGTTGTGTTCTGTTTAAGAAACGTTTGTCAACAGAATCGGCTGAATGAATACGCCCCTGATCATGCATAAACACAGTTCACTTTCATTACAGACACGTTGAATTCCTTCTTGCACCTATGTGCTCTCCTCTTATCACCTTCTCCCTTTGTTTCTGTACTTCAATTGCACAACACAACACAACACATTCCCTCAGAAGAGACTAATTGAGTCTCTTCTGAGGGAAAAGGAGGAGGTTCCTAGTCCATATTAGGACGCTTTTTCTCTCCAAATGTTTGGTATGATCAGTGTACATATGTAAAGAAAATATTGCACAACCAAAAGCACAATTCTATTTTTGTACAAATGAGACAAGAGTACGAACATATATGTGTTCTCTCAAGAACTTTAAGTAGCCTATATTTGATGTGATAGATTCCTTTCGAGACAGGTTTGTGTCACGGATCTGGGGAAGTGGACCAAAGCATTTCTGCAGCATTGAAGGTCCCCATCATTCTTAAAAGGAAGAAGTTGAAACCACCAAGACTCTTCCTACTGCTGGTTGGCCGACCAAACTGAACAATCGCAGGAGAAGGGTCTTGGTCAGGGAGGTGACCAAGAACCCAATGGTCACTCTGACAGAGCTCCTCTGTGGAGATGGGAGAACCTTCCAGAAGGACAACTATCTCTGCATCACTCCACCAAGCAGGACTTTATGGTAGAATTGCAAGATGAAAGCTACTCCTCAGTAAAAGGCACATGAAAGCCAGCTTGGAGTTTACCCAAAGGCACCCAAAGGACTCTCAGACCATGAGTAACAAAATTATCTGGTCTGATGAAACCAAGATTTAACTCTTTGGCCTGAATGCCAAGGGTCACGTCTGGAGGAAACCTGGCACCATTCCTACGGTGAAGCATGGTGGTGGCAGCAACATGCTGTGGGGATATTTTTCAGTGGCATGGACTGGACTGGGAGACTCATCAGGATCAAGGGAAAGATGAACGGAGCAAAATACAGAGAGACCATTTTGAAAACTTGCTCCAGAGCAATCAGGACCTCAGACTGGGGCAAAGGTTCACCTTCCAATAGGACAACGACCCTAAGTATACAGCCAAGACAACGCAGAAGTGGCTTTGGGAGATGTCTCTGAATGTTCTTGAGTGGCCCAACCAGAGCCCGGATTTGAACCCGATCTAACATCTCTGGAGAGACCTGAAAATAGCTTTGTAGCGATGCTCCCCATCCAACCTGACAGAGCTTGAGAGGATCTGCAGAGAAGAATGGGAGAAACATGAGGCTCCTGCTGCCCTCAAGGGCACATTGACAGATTTTTCACCTAGTCGTCTCTGGGATTCAAACCAGGGATCTTTCAGTTACTGGCCCAACACCATTAACCGCTAGGCTACCTGCAGCAGGAGTCCCATGTTGACAGGAGAGCCCACCTTTATTTCTCCCTCATTATGAACATTCATATTGGTCAACAGTCCTACTGTGTGTATTGAACATTGATATTGGACTGTAGCAGCTAGCTAACTGGCTACTGATCAACCTATTGTGTGTATTGAACATTCATATTGGACTGTAGCAGCTAGCTAACTGGTTACTGATCAACCTATTGTGTGTATTGAACATTCATATTGGACAGCCTTACCTATAGAGTAGCACCACCACCCATCAGCCCGTTCTCTTCTTGATTTCAAAGCTGCAGTGTATTGTTGCTATAGGAGTTTTTGATGAATAATAATTCAAATTGTGAAAATAGAAGTGTACAATTTATATATATATTTTTAATCAACTTTAAAATACTGTTTGAGTCTATGCAGATGTATAATCTGAATAGGAAAATACATTATCAATAACTAGTTTACATCAACATACCGAGCCACAATCTGTAAAATGTGACCATACTATTCATTTAAAGCCCCTCTGTCAGATATAAATCATAAGAGTGGGAAACCAACTGACATGGAAACAATGGAGCAAATGTATCAATGTATCAAATGTATTATGACATCATATAGAACTACTCAGACATTCCAAATCAGGCTTCATCCATATCATGAAGGTGGATATTGATCCAACCATTTCCAAAGTAATGACCAGGCTGATGGAAACAGGATATGCTTTTACAATTTTATAAATGAAGACAGAGAATTTGTTGGTTTGTTTTACATGGTGGGTCTTTTTGTGTCAGTAAACATGAATGAGTGAGAAAAGGCAGTGGAAACTCCTTTATTTATATAATAACCATCATATCGAAGTTAACGTGGAGTCATGAGATGATATGTTGATTGGTCCTCCCACTATGACTTGGGAAACCATGCAGTTTATTAGGCTACAGATGAAATAAGTTATGAACTTCACAGGGTGGTGAAACTACATGTGATGAGCTTGATGCTCCTTTCCAATACATTTTGATGGTCTTATTCTGGTGACATGATGATCGATGCTTGGTTGTCATTTGACAAATAAAATAATATCTCTCTTATCCATAATAATCTCATCATGTAGGTAGCCTACCAACACTGTACAGTTGTGGCCAAAAGTTTGGAGAATGACACAAATATACATTTTCACAAAGTCTGCTGCCTCAGTTTGTATGATGGCTATTTGCATATACTCCAGAATGTTATGAAGAGTGATCAGATGAATTGCAAATAATTGCAAAGTCCCTCTTTGCCATGCAATGAACTGAATCCCCAAAAAACATTTCCACTGCATTTCAGCCCTGCCACAAAAGGACCAGCTGACATCATGTCAGTGATTCTCTCGTTAACACAGGTGTGAGTGAGTTGACGAGGACAAGGCTGGAGATCACTCTGTCATGCTGATTGAGTTCGAATAACAGACTGGAAGCTTCAAAAGGAGGGTGGTGCTTGGAATCATTGTTCTTCCTCTGTCAACCATGGTTACCTGCAAGGAAACACGTGCTGTCATCATTACTTTGCACAAAAAGGGCTTCACAGGCAAGGATTTTGCTGCCAGTAAGATTGCAACTAAATCAACTGTTGTGTCTTTGGCTATGCCAGATTAAGTGATATGACATGCTATTCTATACTGTAGAGTTTATGTCATCTTATCATTGATGAGAATGTCTCAGATAACAACCGAACTGACATCATATTCATTAAGTACCACCACATATGTTCAACTGGTCGGATTACCAGAATATGGTTAATTTCCCCCCACCTTCTGATGTTCCCAGAATCTCTATGTTAACCAAGGGATTTACAAATGTCACATCAGTAGGGTAGAGAGAGGAAAAGGGGGGGGGGGGGGGGGGGGGTATTTATGACTGTCATAAACCTACCCCCAGGCCAGCGTCGTGACACAACCATATATCGGATCATCAAGAACTTCAAGGAGAGTGGTTCAATTGTTGTGAAGAAGGCTTCAGGGCGCCCAAGAAAGTCCAGCAAGCGCCAGGACCGTCTCCTAAAGTTGATTCAGCTGCGGGATCGGGGCACCACCAGTACAGAGCTTGCTCAGGAATGGTAGCAGGCAGGTGTGAGGGCATCTGCTCGTACAGTGATGCAAAGACTTTTGGAGGATGGCCTGGTGTCAAGAAGGGCAGCAAAGAAGCAACTTCTCTCCAGGAAAAACATCAGGGACAGACTGATATTCTGCAAAAGGTACAGGGATTGGACTACTGAGAACTGGGATAAAGTCATTTTCTCTGATGAATCCTCTTTCCGATTGTTTGGGGCATCCGGAAAAAAGCTTGTCCGGAGAAGACAAGGTGAGTGCTACCATCAGTCTTGTGTCATGCCAACAGTAAAGCATCCTGAGACCATTCATGTGTGAGTTGCTTCTCAGCCAAGGGAGTGGGCTCACTCACAGTTTTGCCTAAGAACACAGCCATGAATAAAGAATGGTACCAACACATCCTCCAAGAGCAACATCTCCCAACCATCCAGGAACAGTTTGGTGACGAACAATGCCTTTTCTAGCATGATGGAGCACCTTGCCATAAGGCAAAAGTGATAACTAAGTGGCTCGGGGAACAAAACATTGATATTTTGGGTCCATGGCCAGGAAACTGAGAGAGGGGCCCAAGCCCACCCAAGCTATTTTATTAAAAGATAAAAAACAGAAATACCTTATTTACATAACAGTAATTATTCAGACCCCTTGCTATGAGACTGTCAGAGCAAAAACCAAGCCATGAGGTCGAAGGAATTGTCCGTAGAACTTCGAGACAGGATTACGTTGAGGCACAAATCTTGGGAAGGGTACCAAAACACTTCTGCAGCATTAAAGGACCCCAAGAACACACTGTGGTGAAGAAGGTGCAACAGAGCCTCTTCAACATCAGGAGGCACCTAAAACCCTCACACAGTTTTACAGATGCACAATGAAATGACCCCAAGAACACACTGTGGTGAAGAAGGTGCAACAGAGCCTCTTCAACATCAGGCTTGTCACCTAAAACCCTCACACAGTTTTACAGATGCACAATGAAAGCCATAGGAAGTTGGTTGCAATTTCAGTTTAATCCACCAGAAAAGACAGAACATTCTGGTTACTAATTGATAAAAATAATAATAATAATAAAACCCCCATTATTTATATTTCTACTTTGCACATTATTCCACTGCAAATCTACCATTCCAATGGTTTACTTGCTATATTGTATTTACTTCGCCACCAAGGCCTTTTTTGCCTTTACCTTCCTTACCTCACCTCATTTGCTCACATTGTATATAGACTTATTATTCTCCTGTATTATTGACTGTATGTTTGTTTTACTCCATGTGTAACTCTGTGTTGTTGTATGTGTGGAACTGCTTTGCTTTATCTTGGACAGGTCGCAATTGTAAATGAGAACTTGCCTACCTTGTTAAATAAAGGTGAAAAAAATGTATAATAATTAAAGACCAAAATTGGTTAAAGAAAATTATGAACCTCTGCAGATCTAGCTACGAAGAGACAGAATCATTTGATCATTTTAGATAATTTGTTTTGGTACTGTCCATATGTAGCTTGTTTTTGGTCGCAGGTGAAGGAATGGCAACATTTACCTGGAGCTAACTCTGCAGACAGCACTACTGGGGGATTTGAAAAGTCATAGTCAATTGAACAATAATATAATAATACTTTCAGCAAACATGTTTATTTTTAATTTACTAGCAACTATGAGAATATAAAGGTCAAGAACTTTTGTGAAACAGCACAGTTAAAAATATATGGCAAATAGAAATCAAATGGGGTGGTCTTCAGAGATAGATGGGAGAGGTTTAGGGTAACTGAAGGATAGGACTGGATGGTCTTCAGAGATAGATGGGAGAGGTTTAGGGTAACTGAAGGATAGGACTGGATGGTCTTCAGAGATAGATGGGAGAGGTTTAGGGTAACGAAGGATAGGACTGGATGGTCTTCAGAGATAGATGGGAGAGGTTTAAGGTAACTGAAGGATAGGACTGGATGGTCTTCAGAGATAGATGGGAGAGGTTTAGGGTAACTGAAGGATAGGACTGGATGGTCTTCAGAGATAGATGGGAGAGGTTTAGGGTAACTGAAGGATAGGATTAAAAACAAACTAAATATAACTATTGTATAACACATTGTCTGTAAAATGTACATGGTACGTATAAGCTGGACATAGAAGCCTGAAAGTTGTTGTGCTATCGTTTCCTCCAATTAGGGAAGGGGTGATAGGGTTAGTGGAAAACAAAGGAAAATATATGTTTATACATACAGTGCCTTTAGAAAGTATTACAAATGTATATGTATTTTTAAACAGAAATAACTTATTTACATAAGTATTCAGACCCTTTGCTATGAGAATCGAAATTGAGCTCAGGTGCATCTTGATTCCATTGATCATCCTTGAGATGTTTCTAGAACTTCATTGGAGTCCACCTGTGGTAAATTCAGTTGATTGGACATGATTTGGAAAGGCACACACCTGTCTATATAAGGTCCCATAATTTACAGCGCAAGTCAGAGCAAAAACCAAGCCATGAAGTGGAAGGAATTGTCCGTAGAGCGCCGGCACAGATATGGGGAAGGGAGACAACAACAAAAAATATGCCGCATTGAAGTTCCCAAAGAACACAGTGGCTACCATCGTTCTTAAAAGGAAAAGTTTGGAACCACCAAGGCTCTTCCTAGAGCTGGCCGCCTGGCCAAACTGCGCAATCAGGGGAGAAGGGCCTTGGTCTGGGAGGTTACCAAGAACTTGATGGTCACTCTGACAGAGATCTAGGGTTCCTCTGTGGAGATGGGAGACACCAACACTCGCCTAAATAGCCCATATGCCACCATAGGAAGTGTTATGTGTTGTTCGCGAATGAGCCTTTGTCAATTTAGCTCAGAGTATGCCACACTATTCTATCTGTCACCTTTTTTAAATGGATTTTTTTCACCTTTATTTAACCAGGTAGGCTAGTTGAGAACAAGTTCTCATTTACAACTGCGACCTGGCCATGATAAAGCATAGCAGTGTGAACAGACAACACAGAGTTACACATGGAGTAAACAATTAACAAGTCAATAACACAGTAGAAAAAAAAGAGAGTCTATATACATACCTAATCCTGCCTAATAGGCAGGCCAATCCTGGAGGAAAGTATTGGCTGTAAGAAGTAAGAACATGACATCTGGTTATTTTTAAATGACTTCTTATGACATTGCTTGCCAGACTGAACATTGTAGTTCATATTTTCCAGTCTGCGTTACCCACTCCAGTCAGCAGATGGCGATATGAATTTTTCAGGTGATGATTCTTGCGTGACGTATAATCTAGTGGACGGGACATGAGGCTTCTTCAACGGCGACAAAAGGCTTCTGATTTAACCACGCTGTGCTTTGCTAGCAAACCTAAAAACCGAAACATTGGAGCTCTTTAGACCAATCTTGTGTATATTACTCTTAGTGTTTTCAACATAATTCTGTTTACATATCTACTGGTTCATTTAAACGTAATTTGCTTGTTAAATTAGCAAATGTGTTACATTGATACTGCACTAGGCTAATCTCCCGGAGCATAAACTCACTAATCTAGACGGAGAAAGAAACTGGTGAAAGGAGGCAAAGAAGCTTGAAGAATGAATAAGGAGGCTATCACATTGAAACAAGAGGATGATATTACAGTGAAAGAGGAATATGGGAACGAGGTTGTCAAAGTGGAAAAAGAGGTAGAAGCTTTCAGAATCAAAAAGGAGGAAGATGCCGTAAAATTGAAAGAGGAGGAAGACCCTTTTGGAGTAAAAGAGGAGGATATTTCAATAAAAGAGGAAGACGTTTTGGGAGTGAAAAATGAGACTGAAGATCCGATTACCACCAGTGAGTACTGTCTTAAAAACGGGCACAAACTATGCAGTTGTTTTTAAAGGGGCATTATACTGAAGTTCTACACTTGAATATGTTGTTCAGTACTGTAGGAGTTGTTTATTAAGGGGCAATCTGCCATTGCTACATGTATTTGGAACTTCAAAAATGGATTTATTGAATTCTCTATGTGGTCTATATTAAAGTGCACTTATTCTAGTATAGCCGGGTTTTAAAATATAGTATACACTGCATTTCTACTTAAAATATCAAGTGGATGCAAAATGCACCCATTTTGTGGAACGGCCCTTTTACATTTGCATCACAGTGGTGGGAAAAGTACCCAAGTAAAAGTGAGCCACACAGTAAAATACTACTTGAGTAAAAGTTAAAATATACTGAAGTATCAAAAGTATATAAATCATTTCAAATTCCTTATATTAAGCAAACCAGATGGTGCCATTTTCTTGTTTGTTTTTATTTTATTGACGGATAGCCAGGGACACACTCCAACTCTCTGACAATCTACAATTGAAACGTGTGTTTAGTGAGTCCGCCAGATCAGAGCCAGTAATGATTACCAGGGATGTTCTCTTGATTAGTGAGTGAATTGGACCATTTTCCTGTCCTGCTAAGCCTTCGAAATGTAATGAGTACTTTTGGGTGTCAGGGAAATGTATGGAGTAAAAAGTACAATTAGTCAAAAATAGTAAAGTACAGATTCCCCGGAAAGATACTTAAATAGTACTTTAAAGTATTTTTACTTAAGTACTTTACACCACTGATCACAAATATATAAAAAAACACAATTAAAGTGGCTAATTTAGTCCCCTTTTAGATATGTATTCATTCCTCCTGTAAGACTCTGTGATTGCAATAGAAGTTGATAAGTTTACCATATTTTTGATGTTCTCATTCACACAGGAGACAGACATGACTATTGTGGATCCTCTGGGGAGCCTCAACAACATCCTGATGCTGACGAGGCAGAGAAGAGTCTCTCCAGATCAGAACACCAGATGGTACAGCTTGGTCTGGTCTAGCATACAGCTTGCTCTCAGGGTCTGGTCTGGGCTTCTGTAAAGCACTTTTTCAACAGTGACTTCAGCATCCATAATGATATGCGTCTGTGTCCCCTCTTTATGGTTACCAGGACAACGCTAGCCCCTCCTCCCTCCCGGAGTCCCCGTTTCGTGCCTCTCCCGGTAGTACCTTACTGCTGGGTAGGAAGAGGTTGTCTGTGCTGCTGGTGGACTGCAGGAAAACAACGGGGCTGAGTGGAACTGTGAGAGGAGGAGAAGAGAAGAAAGGATCAGATTTGACTCATCAAAGTAAGTGCTGTAGTTTAGTTTGAACAAATATAATAGATCTTCCCACTGGTATCTGTTACCAGGACAACCAGCGGAGTTCTGTTAGTTGACATGAAGATGGACTAGTATCTTTTACCAGTGGGGCTGTCCCCGACTAATAAAAATCTTGTTTGACTTTAGCCACCTGTTCTTTTCACCAATCAATTGGTGCACATTTTAAACATGTATTTCTATATATACACTACCGTTGAAGAGTTTGGGGTCACTTAGAAATGTCCTTGTTTTTGAAAGAAAATCATTTTTTTGGTCCATTAAAATAACATCGACAATCAAAGCCACAAATGCTGATGCTCCAGATACTCAACTAGTCTAAAGTAGGCCAGTTTTATTGCTTCTTTCATCAGAACAGTTTTCAGCTGTGCTAACATAATTGTAAAAGCGTTTTCTAATGTTCGATTCGCATTTTAAAATTATAAACTTGGATTAGCTAACACAACATGCCATTGGAACACAGGACTGATGGTTGCTGATAATGGGCCTCTGTAGATAATAATGGGCCTCTGTAGATAATAATGGGCCTCTGTAGATAATAATGGGCCTCTATGTAGATAATAATGGGCCTCTATGTAGATAATAATGGGCCTCTGTAGATAATCAGCCATTTTCCGCTACAACATTAGCAATGTCTACACTGTATTTATGATAAATGTAATGTTATTTTAATTGACAAAAGGACATGTATATCCTAACACGATCCGTGTTGTAAACAGTATTCTGCATGAATTCCGACTCTTTCAACTTGCAACAAAACAATTTTTTTAAATCAAATTTTGTTAGCAATCAAACATAGCTTAACACGGTCAAGTTCGGTTTCTGTGCAATCCTCAGACACTCTAGAAGGCAACCAAACATGTTTCATGATTCTACATTACGTATTGGCTATACAAGACCTGAATTAGCCCATGAAGGTTCTTGGACCAATGACATCCTATCGTTTTGAAACCTAGCTAGATAGCCAATGAGCTAGGATTTCCAGCAGTATGTGAACGCCGTTTGTAGGACAAACAGTAATCATGCTAGAGCTGTGCACAACAGAGTTCATTCTCTGGTGAAAGGAAACCAGATGCACGGTAGTTTACGTTTCACAGCAGTTCGTTCTCTTCTACAGACTTCTCAAGTCTGAAAAAGTTAAACATGGTTAGCCATGATGATGATGATGATATTATTGCAGAAATTGACCAGGAGAGTGACACAGAAGGAATGGATGAGGACTCTGAGGGTGACCAAAGTTTTGATTCCAGCGCGGAAGAAATGTTTTTGGAAGGAGAAGATCCACTTTTTGATCAGTAAGTAAAACAAGTTTTTACTTCTCATGCTAATGCAGTTGTTTAAATGGTTGCATATTTATTTATATATACATACATACACACACACACACACACACACAGTCAAAGTTTACATACACTTAGTTTGGAGTCCTTAAAACTCGTTTTTCAACCACTCCACAAATTTCTTGTTAACCTCTCTGGTACAAGTGCGTCCCACCTCATCAACAGCCAGTGAAATTTCAGGGCGCCAGATTAAAAACAACAGAAATCCCATTATTAAAATTCCTCAAACAAAGAAGTATTATACACCATTTTAAAGATAAACTTGTTGTAAATCCAGCCATATTGTCCTGTTTCAAATAGGCTTTACGGCGAAAGCACACCAAACAATTGTTAGGTCAGACCCTAGCCACAGAACCATACAGCCATTTTCCAACCAAGGAGAGGTGTCAGAAATAGCGATTAAAATTAATCACTTACCTCTGATCATCTGGTGTCACTCCCAGGTCTCCATGTTAAACAATAAATGTTTGTTTTGTTCGATAATGTAGTTTGTGAACAGCTGTGATAAAACTGTTGGTGGTTTCACTCTGCTCCTGTATATTAAACCTAGCTCTCTCAAAAATAATGTCGTGTCTCCCTACAAAATGCGTTTCAAAATAGTCTTTAACGGCACTGTAGTTAACCTGTTGAATCTAGGGGGCAGTATTTTCATTTTTGGAAAAATAACGTTCCCAAAGTAAACAGGCTATTTTGTCAGGACAAGATGCTAGAATATGCATATAATTGACAGCTTAGGATAGAACACACTCTAAATTTTCAAACTGTAAAAATATTGTCTGAGTATAACAGAACTGATATTGCAGGAAGGGACTCTTATTTAGAAAGCTCTGCGTTCCTATGCGTCCCTATTGAGCAGTGAATGAGATATCAACCAGATTCCTTTTTCTATGGCTTCCCTAATGTGTCTAGTGTCACAATACATAGTTTCAGGCTTTTATTTTGAAAAATGAGCCTGAACGTCAACATTGCGTCAGTGGTCAGCTGGAGTCTCTCAGTGTTTTGTGCGTAAAAGACAAATGCGGCCATTGATTCTCTCTTTCCTACTAAGAAGCCATCTGTCCCGGTTGATATATTATCGAATAGATATTTGAAAAACACCTTGAGGATTGATTATAAACAAAGTTTGCCATGTTTGTCGTGACCACAATTTCCGGTTGAATTTTCAGCCAAACGTGAAGAACTAACAGAGTTATATCGGCTACAAAAATATTATTTTTGGAAAAAAGGAACATTTGCTATCTAACTGGGAGTCTCGTGAGTGAAAACATCCGAAGCTCATCAAAGCGCCTGATCCATTTTGGCCAGTTTTGAATGTCCATTCAAGCAAAATTCTCCGGGGGACTAATGTGAAATCCGTCAGCACAAGCCACTGGCCTGTCCGTGTTTGCGCCAGAGCCCGTTGAACTTGGAGTCGCAAACCCTGAAATCCCGCCAGCTTCTTCCTCTTGCAACAGTCCTTGCTCGTTAGCTAGCAAAATGATGATATGCGCTGTTTTATCTCCAACACTGTCCCCTCCCTGCTTTGAAACAGTCTGAATGTATGAATTACTTGGTCCTTCACATTTATGTGAATTTCACAACCACTTCTGACACCATGTAGTATGATCTAAAATAAGGACGCGCAACAACGAGGTTCTAGCTCCAGCCTGTTTATTAACCTAACCCTCGCATGTCCTACATAGGTACGGATACCCCCAAGGGACATCTTCAATCCTCAGGTTGTTTTTGTCATAAATAATTAAATAATATTTCAACCGGAGAAAAGCTTTGTCAATAGAAAAGGAGAAACAAGAAAGACGCGCTTGGCTCATGTCTGGAAATGTCCACTGTCCTCTCATTGAAAGTGCTGTATCGCCCTCACTTTTCAGAGTAAAAGCCTGAAACAATGCCTAAACACTGGTCACATGTAGAGGAAGCCATAGAGCTCGTGAACTGGGTCCTAAGTCTTTGTATAGTGGATAGGCTAACAGCCTTTCAAAATAATAGTACTTCCTGGTTGTATTATCCTCGGTTTTCCCCTGCCATATCCATTCTGTTATACTCGCAGACATTATTTTAACAGTTTTGGAAACTTTAGTTTTCTACCCAAATCTACTAATTATATGCATACCCTAGCTTATGGACCTGAGTAGCAGACAGTTTAAAAACCTGTCTAGGACAGGCGTTCCTCTAGGGAAACGTTTCAACAGAAATTGCCCGAAATGTCATTATTATAAGTATTTAACTTGAATTAAATCATAAGTGCAATACACCAAATGAAAGCTAAGCCTCTGGTTAATCTAGCCACCATGTCAGAATTCAAAAAGCTTTACTGCAAATGTGATTATCGATCAGAAATAGCAATACAATTCATCAATTACCTTTTGAAGATTTTCTTCTTTTGGCAACACTAAAGGTCACGACAAAACAATAGTGTCGTTTTGTTCGATATAATCCATTTTTATAGCCTAACAGGAAACACTTTGTAAACGGCTTGTCGTAAATTCCGTGTCCTTCAACTTTGGACGTAACGTTCGATGTAATTACTCAATCTAAACGGACGTTTATCGAGTCATGTTTGGTTTCATTGCATTCCTCTGTTTGTTAGTAAAACAACCACACTTCATGGTTCTTTTCCGGGACATATTGACCGAAAGGAACTGATTTGAACACGGCAAACAATGACCTAATTGCGCACCAATGATATGATCGGTTCTTCGTTGATTGACTGTATTTCGGACCAATGACCACTGATCGTCTTGAAATCTAACTGGGTAGATAGCCAATGAGCTCAGGTAAACGACAACATGTGATGGTTCTATCCAGGAAGACTATCGTTTGTGGAAAACTCAAGCGTATAGACACAACCATTCGCCATTGAAAACTCTACGAGGCCACGCTGGTTACGTGCAGCATTTCAGAGAAGAATTATGGCAAGTAAATCTTTAAAATCGAAGGCAAAGACAAAGTATACAGATCTACACGATATCATTGATGAGATTGATAGAGATAGTGAGAGTGAATTACTACAAGATGAGTCAGACCAGACAGTGACTATTCTTTTGACTCTAAATGGAGAAGATTCTGTGTTGGATTGGTGAGTAACGTTGTTTGAAATGAATAATATTAAATATTATTCATTTGAGTTGTTTGAGATATATATATATATATTTTTATTTTTTTGCCATATATAAAAATATGACTAGGACATGAAATATAAAGTACACATATGTATAAAGTAAACATTGCTCTACATTGTGGGTGTATCTGTGTGTCTGTATATATTACATATATTTTTACATGTCCATTTAGACATGTAGATAAAATACAACACCTCACCTTAGTGGATGTTTACTTACTCTATATATAATCTGTGTCTGTTTTGTCTTTATTTCACAGTCCCAGCGATTCTGATTGGGAGCCCATACTGCCAAGGTGCAAATCCCCCACTGAAGCTGGTCCATCCGCCCGGCCATCAAGAGGTGTGGAGCCGGTGACAAAGAAGCGGAGGAAGGGAAGTGTGGAACCTGCTGGCAGTGCGGAGGAGGGTCGTTGGCACTCTGTGCTGGAGGAGGATGTGGCCCCACCGCCTCCAATTTTCAGACCAAAGAGGCCACCAGGTCCTCAGCTGGCCATGACCTCTAAGTACAGCCCCATGCAACTTTTTCAGCTGTTTTTCACCTCTGCAGTTGTTGATTCCCTGGTGTTGAACACTAATAAGTATGGAGCTAAGAAGCAGGAAGGCAAGAAAGAGACATGGAAGCCCATTTCCAGGTCAGATCTTTTTTGTTTCATGTCAATGGTCATGTACATGGGTGTTGTGAAGCTAAAAACCCTGAAGGACTACTGGAAAACTGCTCCCCTCTATCAACTGCCTTTCCCATCCACTGTCATATCATGCAAAAGGTTTCTGACAATCTCAGGGGCGCTTCATATCAGTGACCCAGAAGTTGATAAGGACAACGAGACGAAGCGAGGCACGGCGAGGTTTGATAAGCTCTGCAAAATTAAACCTCTCTACCTCGACATCATTGAGGCCTGCAAAACCTATTTTCAGCCTGCCCAGAACCTTTCCATAGATGAGAGGATGGTAGCCTCAAAGGCCAGAAATGGCCTAAAACACTACATGCATAACAAACCGACTAAATGGGGTTACAAACTGTTTGTTTTGGCCGATTCTGCGTGTGCATACACATGCAATTTTTTTATCTATGAGGGGAAGAACAGTTGTGCGACTGGTAAGAGACTTAGCTATGACTCCGTTATGCAGTTATTAGATTTTCAGCTGCTAGGGAAGGGCTACAAACTGTTTGTGAATAACTTTTACACAAGCCCTACCCTGTTCACAGACCTGAGGAAGCTGGAGATGTGGGCCTGTGGCACCATTCAGACCAACAGAGTGGGCTTTCCGAAAACCAGGGTGAACGACATGCCTAAGCGGGCTGAGCGGGGTACCATGAGATGGATCCGTAAAGATGGCCTGCTGTTTGTGAAGTGGATGGACACCAGAGAGATGGCGATGTGCTCCACTATCCACAAGTCCTTCAGTGGTGATCACGTCGTCAGGCGTGTGAAGGACGCTACAGGGGCATGGACCACCAAAAATGTCCCCATTCCTGCAGCCATCAAGGACTACAACAAGAGCATGGGAGGTGTGGACCTGTCAGATGCGCTGATAGGATACTACAATGTTCTCCACAAGACAATGAAATGGTACAAGACATTTTTCTATCATTTCATTGACATTGCTGTGGTGAATGCCTTCATCCTCCAGAAGGAAATGGCCAAGAGCTGTGGACAGCCCCCCATCTCACAGCTAGCCTTCAGAGAGCTGCTCATCCAGGAGCTTGCTAGCTACAGCAAGTCCACTGTAGCACCTTCTGTCCCCTCTACGTCTGTCCCCTCTGCTCCAACTAGTAGTGTTCACCTGCCCAGATTCATCTCTGCAGACATGAATGTGCCTCGGGGCAAAAAGGGCACAGTAGGGAGACCTTATTGTGTTCTGTGTCACATGAAATGCCCCATCATCTGCACCAGCTGTTCAGTAACCCTCTGCTTTACAGCAGAAAGAGACTGCTATTGGGCATGGCATCAGAAGAACAATATTGTGTAGAGGACTGAGGGTCTTCACAATATTGTACATTATACATTGAATGTGCGTAAATAGTTACCCTTGTTATTTGACATTTTTTCAAATGTTCATATTTTTGGGGAGGGGGGGGGGAATATGTTAGAATGGCATTCGAGTGTTTTGTATATAGTAATTTACTTCAAAATGTATCACTGTACCAATTCGGCCACTTGGGTACATTTGGGCAACATGTGTGGGACACCTAGGTGACTATATACTCAATGTCATGTAGCTCACTCATTCCTGAAGATATCTTTCTGAAACTTTTTTCAAATACTGTTGCCATCTTATGTTCTCCATTCAAACCACCCCCAGCATCCTATCTGTATGTTTGGATGTTCTTGTTTCAGTTGAAAGATGATGCAGCAACAATAAAAACAGAAAACGTATGTTTATTTCCTTGTATTTTCTTCTACCAGATCTATGGTGTTATATTCTCCTGCATTCAATTCACATTTACACAAACTTCAGAGTGTTTTCTTTCAAATGGTACCAAGACTATGCATATCCTTGCTTCTGGGCCAGAACTACAGGCAGTTAGATTAGGGTATGTCTTCAGGTGGAAATTGCACAAAGTAACCCAAAGAGGTTTTTAATAAGGTAAGGTAGGTTGAAAGGTTAGGTTAGGTCAGTTGGTTGGTAGGGTCTGTCAGTTGGTTGGTAGGGTCTGTCAGTTGGTTGGTAGGGTCTGTCAGTTGGTTGGTAGGGTCTGTCAGTTGGTTGGTAGGGTCTGTCAGTTGGTTGGTAGGGTCTGTCAGTTGGTTGGTAGGGTCTGTCAGCTGACAGACAGAAGATACATAATAAAGGAGAGACTATGAGTAAGAAAGTGATCAGAGTAACCATAGCAACAGAGGACATGGTGTCAGCAGCAGCTCTCTACAAAACCTCAAATGTTGCATCACTTCCGGTGGGCCTCAGAGAGACACATCTAGATGGCCTCAAATCTTCCCTTGGACAGATGTAAATGAGCTGTTGGCTAAATCTGGTGCTACGCATCACTTCTGAGACCATTGAAATCAGTAGACATGAAAATTACCAGCACTCTGACTCTGTCCTGCACCAGGAGAGTCTAATGGAGGGTAATCTAGAGAGAGAAAGATTTGTCCATTGCATGAACAGTTACAATTGATTTCCTCCAACATTACAGCATTTAATCTCACAGCACATTAGTTGTAATGTCTGAGATGAGGGATTCATCATACCTGCTCTTGATGAAGAGTGACCACTGATATCTTCAGATGTCAGGATGTTGTAGAGAGGTTTGGGAGGGTTGTGAAGGTGTTTGTTGGGGATGTTGTAGGGTTGTGAAAGTGTGTTCTCTATGTTGATCATCGGAACTCATTTGAAGGTAACCTATACACACACATGGAAGTACGGAGGTAGTTTTGTGCCCCCCAAAATAAGGGGTTAAATATATGTAAAACAATATAAAATATTACCTGAGCTTTCTTATATTGCCTAGATATAGGACAGACACTTCAAAACCTTATTACTTAAAGCAAATATATATGTATTTTTTTCCAGTTATTAAATGTGTTTTTTAATGCATTTCTATGGGCAATATTAGTAAAGCCCAAATTCAATATTTGATTTAAATATATATATATATAAATATATATTCAGTACCAGTCAGAAGTTTGGACACACCAACTCATTGTAGGGTTTTTCTTTATTTTAACTTTTCTCTACATTACCAAGAGTGCAAAGCTGTCATCAAGGCAAAGGGTGGCTACTTTGAAGACTCTCAAACATAAAATATATTCAGATTTGTTTAACACTTTTTTGGTTACGACATGATTCTATATATGTTATTTCATAGTTTTGATGTCTTCACTATTATTCTACAAAGCAGAAAAAAGTAAAAATAATGAAAATCTCTGGAATGAGTAGGTGTGTCCAAACTTTTGACTGGTACTGTATATATATATATATAAATAAATAAATAAAATATTGAATTTGGGCTTTACTAATATTGCCCATAGAAATGCATTGAAAACACGTTTATAACTGGATTTTTCTTTTTTTTTAAGGACTAAGGTTTTGAAGTGTCCAAACTTTTGACTGGTATTACACATATATATATATATATATTTATACCTAAAGGGGTCCTAGAATTAAACATCAAACAGCTAAATAATCCACAGTATGGCCATCTTAAAACAATTCCAACCAATAAAATACAGCTACATTTGGAGAGGACAGCATTCGGAAATCCAGATTTTGTTACGTTACAGCCTTATTCTAAAATGGATTCAATTAAGTTTTTCCGTCATCACAATAACCCATAATGACAAAGCAAAAACATGTTTTTAGGAATTTCCTCACAGCATAATTCTGCAATCACAGGTGGTTGTCCTTCTGGAAGGTTCTCCCATCTTCACAGAGATGACCAGCCTTTCAAAGCACTTCATGGCTACATACGTGAGTGACATGGGTCAGTAGTCATTTAGGTAGGTTACCTTGGTGTTCTTGGGCACAGGGACTATGGTGGTCTGCTTGAAACATGTTGGTATTACAGACAGGGAGAGGTTGAACATGTCAGTGAAGACAGTTGCCAGTTGGTCAGCGCATGCTCTGAGTACACGTCCTGGTCATCCGTCTGGCCCTGCGTTGTGATCTGAGGACCCATGGCAAACCTTTTCAGTCTCCTGAGGGGGAATAGGGTTTGTCGTGCCCTCTTTATATAGCCAAATTATTTTTCACTCAGGAAGCTCCGGTAAACAGTGGTTGTATTTGCACTACTGCCACCACCAGGCCTGGAGTCCATTTTGACTTTGTTGATAGCTAGCCGTGTTAGCTAGCCGTGTTAGCTAGCTGTCCGGCTAAAGACCTAGCAGCTAGCTAGCTACTGATCAACCTATTGTGTGTATTGAACATTTGTATTAGACTGGACAGCTAGCTAACTGGCTACTGATCAACCTATTGTGTGTATTGAACATTCATATTGGACAGCCTTACCTATAGAGTAGCACCACCACCCATCAGCCCATTCTCTTCTTGAAGTCAAAGCCACAGTGTATTGTTGCTATAGGAGTTTATGATTAATAATCCTATTCATTTCAAACCCCACTAAGATGTCACCATACTTTTCATTTAAAGCCCCACTATGTAAGACATACATCATCAGAGTGGGCCTCCAACTTAAATGTAAACAATGGAGCAAATGCATCACATGTGAACATCACTTGATTATCGGAGGGGTGTATTATGACATCAGATAGAACTACTCAGACATTCCAAATCAGGCTTCATCCACATCATGAAGGTGGATACAGGATATGCCTGTACACTTTTCTAAATGCCGACAGACGATTTGTTACTTCGTTTGACATGGTGGGGTCTTTTTGTGTCAGTAAAAATGTATAAATGAGAAATGGCGGCATTAATCCTTTATGCGCAAATATTGATTTAATAACGATCATATCTTAGTTAACTTGGAGTCACGTGATGATATATTGTGTGGTCCTCCCACTACGATTTGGGAAACCATGCAGTTTATTAGGCTACAGATGAAATAAATGATGAACTTCACAGGGTGGTGAAAGTGCATGTGTTGAGCTTGATGCTCCTTTCCAATACATTTTGATGGTCTTCTTCTGGTGACATGATGATGATTGATGCTTGGTTGCCATTTGACAAATAAAATAATGTCGTTCTTATCCATAATAATCTCATCATGTAGGTAGCCTACCAACACTGTATCTGTGAGCTGTTGGCTACAGTGCACGGGACAAGAGGACTTTTGTTATATAACTCAACGGTTTTTCAAAACCATCAGTAGAGTTGAAAATGCAATGGAAACCCATTTAACTTGCATTTTTCATTCAGTACATGGGAATTCAACAGGAAAACATTTTTTCCGTGCACTACGTCATCACGCAAAGACTTTTATCCGCAATAAACCAGTTTGATGCAAACATTTCCGGTGGGAAAATGCGTATATTGTTTTATGCAGATTTGAGAATATTCACATGAAAATCTGTCGCAAATTGCATGGAAATTTAGCTACTAATGTGGATATTGATCCAACACCTGCCGCTTATTCAAACCGTCCCACTGGGCTCAGACGTCAGTTCAACATCTAGTTTCTATTTACATTTCTTTGATTCGTCAACTAAAGTGAATTCAACATTAAATCAACACAAAATGTCACCTGTCATTGGATTTAGGTTACCAGTTGGGTGAAACACAGAATGTCACCAGTCACTGGTTACCAGTTGTGTGAAAATTAATAAAAAATACCTTATGTAGATGGATTTTTACAAATCCAATCCGTTTTCCACATTGATCAAACATCACATGGATTTGTTTTGTTCAAATCAAATCAAATGCTATTGGTCACATACACATGGTTAGCAGATGTTATTGGTCACATACACATGGTTAGCAGATGTTATTGGTCACATACACATGGTTAGCAGATGTTATTGGTCATATACACATGGTTAGCAGATGTTATTGGTCACATACACATGGTTAGCAGATGTTATTGGTCACATACACATGGTTAGCAGATGTTATTGGTCACATACACATGGTTAGCAAATGTTATTGGTCACATACACATGGTTAGCAGATGTTATTGGTCACATACACATGGTTAGCAGATGTTATTGGTCACATACACATGGTTAGCAGATGTTATTGGTCACATACACATGGTTAGTAGATGTTATTGGTCACATACACATGGTTATCAGATGTGATTGGTCACATACACATGGTTATCAGATGTTATTGGTCACATACACATGGTTATCAGATGTTATTGGTCACATACACATGGTTAGCAGATGTTATTGTGAGTGTAGTGAAATGCTTGTGCTTCTAAGTCCAACAGTACAGCAGTATCAAACAGATAATATCTAACAAATTCCACAACTAAACCTAATACACATAATCCAGTAAAGGAATGGGAAATATAGAAGTATAAAACATGGATGAGCAGAAACACAGCAGCTAAGATGCAATATATAGTGAAGAATAGATAGTGAAGGATACAGTATTTACAGTTGAAGCTAAAGATTACATACACTTAGGTTGGAGTCATTATAACTCATTTTTCAACCACTCCACAAATTTCTTGTTAACAAACTATAGTTTTGGCAAGTCGGTTAGGACATCTGTGTTAACGACACAAGGCATTTTTCCAACAATTGTTTACAGAGAGATTATTTCACAATCCCAGTGGGTCAGAAGTTTAAATACACTAAGTTGACTGTGCCTTTAAACAGCCTTGGAAAATTCCAGAAAATTATGTCTATAGCTTCTGATAGGCTAAATGACATCATTTTAGTCAATTAGAAGAGCACCTGTGTATGTATTTCAAGACCTACCTTGAAACTCAGTGCCTCTTTACTTGACATCATGGGAAAATAAATAAAAATCTGCCAAGATCTCAGAAAAAAATGGTAGACCTCCACAAGTCTGGTTCATCCTTGGGAGCAATTTCCAAATGCCTGAAGGTACCACGTTCATCTGTACAAACAATTGTACGCAAGTATAAACACCATGGGACGCAGTCATCATACCGCTCAGGATGGAGGAGCGTTCTGCAACTGCACATGGGGACAAAGATCATACTTTTTGGAGAAATGTTCTCTGGTCTGATGAAACAAAAATAGAACAGTTTGGCCATAATGACCATCGTTATGTTCGGAGGAAAAAGGGGGATGCTTGCAAGCCGAAGAACACCATCCCAACCGTGAAGCTAGGGGGTGACAGCATCGTGTTGTGGGGGTGCTTTGCTGCAGGAGAGACTGGTTGCACTTCACAAAATAGATGGCACCATGAGGATGGAAAATTATGTGGATATATTGAAGCAACATCTCAAGACATCAGTCAGGAAGTTAAAGCTTGGTCGCAAATGGGTCTTCCAAATGGACAATGACCCCAAGCATACTTCCACAGTTGTGGCAAAATCAGGACAACAAAGTCAAGGTATTGGAGTGGGCATCACAACGCCCTGACCTTAATGCTATAGAAAACAGATCATTTTTACCCTTTTAAAAATAGTTATAGGGGGAGGTCCGGGGGATGTCTGTCTTTGAAAGGGTCATTGTAATATTTAAGATGTCCCCTTTACTGATGACCTAAACCTACAAGTCAAGGGGTCTGAATACTTTCCAAAGAAACTGTAAGTGATTGAGGAGAGAGCATAATTGCTATATTCTAATTAAAATCATTGACCCATAAGGGACCACATGACCAAAGCAATGCGTGACCCATGCAGAATTAAAACTATATTCATCTTAATGAGAAATATAATCTAATAAACAAATGTTTGCATAACCAAAGACATGAAAACGGGTGGGAACATTGTATTTAGCTAGGATTTCATAAGGCCAGGAAGGTCATTGAGAATAACAATAGACAATAGTTAATGTTGCTAGTTTAGGGATGAAGATCGTGAAGGTTCATCAATGTTAAGGATGTTTTTTAATTTGACGTGGAAACAATGTTTATTCAACCAGTGGGAGGCTTGTAAAAGCCCACAGGAAAGTGGAATGAGGAACTCTTCATTGAGACAATCATGAAACAGCAATCTGTGGGTGAGTTGTAGTGGATATTATAATATAAGGATCTGCTGGAGTCCAAGTCAAACCAAGATTCTTTATTTCTGAGCTCAGAGAGAACAACAGAGTTTGGTATTTGGTATTTTACTAGGATCCCCATTAGCTGTTGCAAAAGCAGCAGCTACCCCTCCTGCGGTCAACACAAAACATGACATAATTGTCACGTCTCTCGTTGGAAGGCATGGACCAAAGCGCAGCGTGGGAAGTGTTCATGATTTTTATTTAATCAAAAAACATTAGAACAAAATAACAAAGAGAAGAATGAACAGTTCTGTAAGACAAATCAACTATACAGAAAACAACTACCCAAAAAACACAGGTGGAAAAAGGCTGCCTAAGTATGATTCACAATTAGAGACAACGATAGACAGCTGTCCCTGATTGAGAACCATACCCGGCCAAAACAAAGAAATACAAAAACACATAAAAAGGAACATAGAATGCCCACCCTAGTCACACCCTGGCCTAATCAAAATAGAGAATAGAAGCTTCTCTATGGCCAGGGCATGACAGCCGCTCTGTTCTGTGCCAGCTGCAGCTTTACTAGGTCTTTCCTTGCAGCACTGGACCACACGACTGGACAATAATCAAGACTAGACAAAACTAGAGCCTGCAGAACTTGCTTTGTGGAGAGTAGTGTCAAAAAAAGCAGAGCATCTCTTTATTATGGCTAGATCTCTCCCCAGCTTTACAACCATTGAATCTATATGTTTTGACCATGACAGTTTACAATCTAAGGTAATGCCAAGTAATTTAGTCTCCTCAACTTGTTCAACAGACACACAATTCATTACCAGATTCAGCAGAGGTCTAGAATTTAAGGAATGATTTGGACCAAATACAATGCTCTTAGTTTTAAAGATGTTCAGGACCAGTTTATTACTGGCCACGCATTCCAAAACAGACTGCAACTCTTTGTTAAGGGTTTCAGTGACTTCATTAGCTGTGGTTGCTGGTGCTTATATAGTTGAATCATCAGCATACATGGACACACATGCTTTGTTTAATGCCAGTGGCAGGCCATTGGTAAAAATAGAAAAGAGTAGAGGGCCTAGAGAGCTGCCCTGCGGTACATCACACTTCATATGTTTGACATTAGAGAAGCTTCCATTAAAAACCCTCTGAGTTCTATTAGATAGATAGCTCTGAATCCACATTATGGCAGAGGTTGAAAAGCCATAGCACAAACATTTTTAAACAACAGGTTATGGTCAATAATATCAAAGGCTGCACTGTAATCTAACAATACAGCTCCCACAATCTTCTTGTTATCAATTTCTCTCAACCAATCATCAGTCATTGGTGTCAGTGTTGACATGTTGAGTGCCCTTATCTATAAGCATGCTGAAAGTCTGTTGTTCTTTTGTTTACAGAGAAATAGCATTAGATTTGGTCAAACACAATTTTTTTACAACAGGTTGCTAAGAGCTGGCTGCCAGCTTATAGGTCTGCTGTTAGAACCAGTAAAGGCCGCTTTACCACTCTTGGGTAGTGGAATTACTTTGGCTTCCCTCCAGGCCTGAGGACAGAGACTTTCCTCTAGGCTCATATTAAAAATATGTCAGATAGGAGTGGCTATAGAGTCAGCTACTGTCCTCAGTAGCTTTCCATCTAAGTTGTCAATGCCAGGAGGTTTGTCATTATTGATCGATAACCATTGTTCCACCTCTCCCACACTAACTTTACAACATTCAATACTTGCACTGCTTTTCTTTCATTATGTTTTTTTCCATCATTCTTTATATCATTGATCTTGGCTTCATAATAAAGTTTATTATTTTTGTTGAGTTTGGTCACATAATTTCTCAATTTGCAGTAAAACAGCCAGCCAGATGTGCAGCCAGACTTATTCACTACTCCTTTTGCCCCATCTCTTTCAAACATACAGTTTTTAAATTCCTCATCAATCCATGGAACCTTAACAGTTCTAACAGTCAGTTTCTTAACAGGTACATGTTTATCAATAATTGGAAGAAGCAATTTCATCTGGTAAAAACAGGTAAACACATTATACGGGAGACAACGGGAGCACTGTGTATGTTCTCAGATGAATTGTAAGAAACATTAGATGTGAAATATACATGCTAAGAGAAGTAATTTCTCTCTCCTGTGTGGATTCTCTAATGATGTTTAAGTGATTGTTATGAGTAATATGTTTTCCCAAAATCTAACCTTCTGTAAAGCCTTCTCCTCTGTGTCTCATGTTTTTTCAGGCTTCCTAAATTGGCAAAAGCTTTGCACCCTGGGAGGAGTGGTAATGCATCTCCCCTCTGTGTATTTTCTCATGTTGGTTCAGTCTGTTTTTCCGGTTAAAACTCCTTCCACACTGGGAGCAGTGGTAAGGCTTCTCCCCTGTGTGTATCCTCTCATGTTGTTTCAGGCTCCCTAACTGGTTAAAACACTTGACACACTGGGAGCAGTGATAAGGCTTCTCCCCTGTGTGTATTCTCTCATGAGCTTTCAGGTGTCCTTTCTGGTTAAACATCTTTCCACACTGGGAGCAGTGGTAAGGCTTCTCCCCTGTGTGAAATCTCTCATGCTGTTTCAGCTCCTCTGACTGGTAGAAACACTTTCCACACTGTGAGCAGTGGTAAGGCTTCTCCCCTGTGTGTATCCTCTCATGTTTTTTCAGATCCCCTGACCTGTTGAAACGCTTCCCACATTGGGAGCAGTGGTAAGGCTTCTCCCCTGTGTGTATTCTCTCGTGTTTCTTCAGATCCCCTGACTGGTTGAAACTCTTTCCACACTGGGAGCAGTGGTAAGGCTTCTCCCCTGTGTGTATTCTCTCATGTCGTTTCAGGTTCCCTAAATTGTTAAAACTCTTCCCACACTGGGAGCAGTGGTAAGGCTTCTCCCCTGTGTGTATTCTCTCGTGCTTTATCAGGTTCCCTAAAACGTTAAAACTCTTTCCACACTGGGAGCAGTGGTAAGGCTTCTCTCCTGTGTGTATTCTCTCGTGCTTTATCAGGTTCCCTAAATCGTTAAAACCCTTTCCACACTGGGAGCACTGGTGTCGTCTTGCTGGTTTGGACGTCCCTGGCTCTGGTTCCTCTGAGTCTGGTCTTTCTCCTGCCAAAGACAGTGTTTTTAAAAATAGAGACCCGAATGAAATCTCCACATGATAAAACAACAGTGCTACGAGAGTAAATCCTAATCAGATCTCTCAACCTGAGGCCAAACCAATGTAGAGCTTCCTGTTTTACAAGTCAGAACACAAAAAACTAAACAGTTCTAGCACACTGAAGACACAGATTCCAATCCAGCATGTGGTTCTAAATATATAACTTTAATAGCTGTATGATACAGAATGTGACCTACACACTTCCTTAAACATAAAATAACTAAAGAAGTAATTTTGTGTAATAGTGTTTACATCGAAGACACAAAGCACACCAGTAACATTTGCCCGTTGTCGATAGGGTGGACACTGAGAAAAATTTGCTTTGATGGGTACTCTCTCATCTGTGTCTATGGGACAATTGATTCATGACTTATTGATAAAAACCTACAGCCGGGTTGGGGGGGTAAAACAACACCAGGTGTAGATGACCACAGCATGAACCCAGGACGGCTTGTGATGCCCCCCGATCAGCATGGGAGGGGTGGAACCAGCCCTATCTAAGCATTTATAAGAGCTCTGTTTTTCATTCAAGGTTAAGCTCTCAGCAACACACTCAAGAGTGTGGGGTCAACAGCATCATTATTGCAATAATTAATCAATATTAAATAATGATGATTGTTTGAAGAAATGACAAAGTCTCTCTCAGTATACATGAATTTCCATGACAACGCCCGCTGTGATAATTTATTTTATTTAGACGTTCACAAACTTCGTACAAATGTCATGATATTTTGTGTAAAGTAAAAATTATTTTGGGGTAGATGTTGCTAAAAAATATAAAACAACATGTGAAGTGTTGGTCCCATGTTTCATGAAATAAAAGACCCCAGAATTTTTCCATAAGCTCAGCTTATTTCTCAAAAAATGTTGTGCACAAATTTGTTTACATCCCCGTTAGTTAACATTTATTCTCTGCCAAGATAATCCATCCACCTGACAGGTGTGGCATATCAAGAAGCTGATTGAACAGCTTGATTATTACACAGGTGCATCTTGTGCTGGGGAGAATAAAATGCCACTTTAAATGTGCAGTTTTGTCACACAACACAATGCCACAGATGTCTCAAGTTTTGAGGGAGCGTGCAATTGGCATGCTGACTGCAGGAATATCCACTAGAGCTGTTACCAGATAATTGAATGTTCAATTCTCTACCAGAAGCCGTCTCCAATGTCGTTTTAGAGAATGTGGCAGGATATCCAACTGGCCTCACAACCACAGACCACATGTAACGACGCCAGACCAGGATAGAAAACACTGAAGTTTCTAAAACTGTTTGAATGATGCCTGTGAGTATAACAGAACTCATATGGCAGGCAAAACCATGAGAAGAAATCCAAACAGAAAGTGAGAAGTCGAATTTCAAAACAGTGCCTATTTAAATCCCTGATAGTTATGGATGTGCTTGCACTTCCTATGGCTTCCACTAGATGTCACCGTCTTTAGAACCTGTTTTGAGGATTCTACTATAAAGGAGGGGCTCATAGGAGCTATTTGAGTGAGTGGTCTGGCAGAGTGCCTTGGTCTCGTGACGCGTGGTCATGAGAGAGTTAGCTCTCGTTCCATTGCTTTTCTACAGACAATGGAATTCTCCGGTTGGAACATTATTGAACTTTTATGATAAAAACATCCTAAAGATTGATTCTATACATCGTTTGATATGTTTATACGACCAGTAATCTAACTTTTTGGAATTTGTCCGATCTTTCCACTGCAAGTTGCATGCGCGTTTCGATTTGTTTACCAAACGCTAACAAAAGGAGGTATATGGACATAAATTATGAACTTTATCGAACAAATCAAACATTGATTGTGGAACTGGGATTCCTGGGAGTGCATTCTGATTAAGATCATCAAAGGTAATTAATATTTATAATGATATTTCTGACTAATGTTGACTGCGCAACATGGTGGATATTTCTTTGGCTGGTTTGGGCTCTGAGCTCCGTACTCAGATTATTGCATGGTATGCTTTTTAAGTAAAGTTTTTTTGAAATATGACACAGCGGTTGCATTAAGGAGAAGTTTATCTAAAGTTCCATGCATAACACTTGTATTTTCATCAACATTTATAACGAGTATTTCTGTAAATTGATGTGACATGTTTTGTAACTACTGAACATAACACGACAATGTAAAATGAGATTTTTGGATATTAATATGCACTATCGAACAAAACATACATGTATTGAGGAACATGAAGTCCTGTGAGTGTCATCTGATGAAGATCATCAAAGGTTAGTGATACATTTTTATCCCTATTTGTGCTTTTTGTGACTCCTCTTTGGCTGGAAAAATTTCTGGGTTTTTCTGTGACTTGGTGGTGACCTAACATAATCGTTTGTGGAGCTTTCGCTGTAAAGCTTTTTTGAAATCAGACACTGTGGCTGGATTAACGAGACTTTTATCTTTAAAATGGTGCCTAATGCTTGAATGTTTGTGAAATTTGATTTATGAGATTTCTGTTGATTTGTATTTGGCGCCCTGCAATTTCATTGGCTGTTGGCGGCAGAACCCCGTTCCCATACAGGTTAAGACTCCATAATGTTTCATCATTAGATGCTACAGTCCTCCTTTAAGACTCCATAATGTTTCATCATTAGGTGCTACAGTCCTCCTTTAAGACTCCATAATGTTTCATCAATAGATGCTACAGGCCTCCTTTAAGACTCCATAATGTTTCATCATTAGATGCTACAGTCCTCCTTTAAGACTCTATAATGTTTCATCATTAGATGTTACAGTCCTCCTTTAAGACTCCATGTTTAGAATGTGTCTGGAAGCGCTACTCTATTCTACTCTCATCCTTTCAGTTTTAATAATATTTAATAATAATGTTATAACAGGTAATAACTAACTTTAATAACTAGGGTCAATACCTGCCTGGTGCTCCAACAAAATATTTCTTTACCCCCCTCTAACAATACCGCTACAGAATTAGCATAGTAGGCCATGTAATTTAAGGTAATGTGAAATATTTAGGACTAACTTATTCCTTGCCACCCATTCTGAAACTCACTGCAGCTCTTTGTTAAGTGTTGCTGTCATTTCAGTTTCCGTGGTAGCTGACGTGTACAGTGTTGAGTCATCCGCATACAGACACACTGGCTTTACTCAAATGTCGTTAGCATGTCGTTGGTAAAGATTGAAAAAAGTCAGGTCATCATTTTTAAGGAAAAGTTTTTGTAAAACAAGCAGCTTACATTGGATCATCTTGAAACTCTCTCTCTAAAGCTAACTTTTATCAAGGTTTTATATGGTCTATTGGTTCCTCTCTAAAGCGAACTTTTATCAAGGTTTTATATGGTCTATTGGTTCCTCTCTAAAGCTAACTTTTATCAAGGTTTTATATGGTCTATTGGTTCCTCTCTTTTCATTGGTAGAATCCTTTTCAGTGTTATGATATTCATAACATCCATATCCACCAGTCTATCTTCCTGTCAACTAACAGAAGTCTGCTGGTTGTCCTGGTAACAGATACCAGTGGGCAGATCTATTTAATTTGTTCAAACTGAACTACAGCACTTACTTTGATGAGTTAAATCTGATCCTTTCATCTCTTCTCCACCTCTCACAGTTACACTCAGCCCCGTTGTTTTCCTGCAGTCCACCAGCAGCACAGACAACCTCTTCATACCCAGCAGTAAGGCGCTACCGGGAGAGGCACGACACGGGGACTCCAGGAGGGAGGAAGGGCTAGCGGTGTCCTGGTAACCATAAAGAGGGGACACAGACACATATCATTATGGATGCTGATGCCACTGTTGTCATGAAGTGCTTTAAAGAAATCCAGCCTAGACCCCGATAGAGCAAGCTGTATGCTAGACCAGCCCAAGCTGTACCATCTGGTGTTCTGATCTGGAGAGACTCTTCTCTGCCTTGTCAGCAGGATCAGGATGTTGTTGATGCTCCCCAGAGGATCCACGATAGTCACGTCTCTCTCCTGTGTGAACGAGAACAGCAAACAGACGGTAAACTTATGACCGTCTATTACAATCAAGAGGCATGAATATGTCTAAAATGGCCACTTCCATCATGATTTTGTAAAATATTGTTTGTGTTGCAAATGTAAAGGGTCATTTCCACAAAATGGGTGCCTTTACATCCCTTTGATATTTTAAGTAGATTTTAAAAGCCTGTTATATTAGATGAGGTGAACTTTAATGTAGACCACATGGAGAATGAGAATTCAATACATCGAAGTCCCAAAAACATATGACCAATGGCAGATTATCCCTTAAACAATTCCCACAGTACTGAACAACATATTCAAGTGTTGAACTGAAGTAGAATGCCCCTTTAAAACAATACATTATTTCAAGAACTACATAGTGTCCCTGTTTTTAAGACAGTACTCACTGGTGGTAGTCTGATCTTCAGCCTCCTCCGCTTTCACTCCCAAAACGTCTTCCTCCTTTTTTATTGAGATAGCCTCCTCTTCCTCCTTTACTCTAAAAGGTTCTTCCTCTTCTTTCACTACATTCTCTTCTTTCAATGTTATGGCATCTTCCTCGTTTTTGATTCTGAAAGCTTCTACCTTCTCCACTTCCACTTTGACAACCTCTTTCCCATCTTCCTCTTTCACTGTAATATCATCCTCTTCTTCTTTCAATGTGATAGCGTCCTCTTCCTCCCTTTTCATCCTGAAAGCTTCTTCCTCTCCTTTCACCAGAGCTTCTTTCTCGGTCCAGCTTTGTGAGCTCATGCTCCGGTCGATTAGCCTAATGCAGTATCAATTTAGTAACACATTTGCTAATTTAACGAGCAAATGACGTTAAAATGAACTAGTAGATGGGTAAATATAATTATATTCAAAACACTAAGAGTAATATACACACGATTGGTCTAAAGAGCTTCAAAAACTCAACTTTATGTTCGCTAGCAAAGCAACACGTTCGTTGAATCAGAAGCTCTTTGTCGCTGTTGAAGAAGCCTCCAGTTCCGTCCACTAGATTATACGTCACGCAAATAGCATCAACTGAAAGACTCATATTGCTCTCTGCTGACTGGAGTGGGTAACGCAGTTTGGAAAAATATTAATAACAATGTTTATTCTGGCAAGCCATGTCATGCGAAGAAATTTAAAAATAAACAGATGTTATGTTTTCTCTTACTTCTTACAGCCAATACTTTACTCCAGGGCTGACCTGCCCGTTAGACAGGATTAGGTGACAGATGAAAGAGTATTCGATTTTTGTCATTGTTATTCTGAACCCACTGCCTGCAAGCCATTGTTAAATTAGCCTCAGTGATTTGTATTTTCCTTCAACTTTCTGAAGAGGAAACAGCCAGTTATAGAGCCATAAATATTCTATACATTTTCTCTCATTACTGTATTATCTAGGGATAGTGTAGAGTAACAGCTGTATCCTGAAGTGACCTTTAACCTCCCTGCTCCTCAATACTTCTTCCACTGGATCAAAGCTTCAGCCAAGTAGGATACATGATAGTGGCAACACATGGAGGTGGGTTGGATATAGTCGTGGTAGGATACAATGAGCAGCAAGATGTTCTTTACCATTCGGCCATCAGATTTGCCACCAATGCTGCTTATAGGACACATCACTGCACTCTATACTCCTCTGTAAACTGGTCATCTCTGTATACCAGCCGC
This sequence comes from Oncorhynchus clarkii lewisi, assembly GCF_045791955.1. Taxonomy (NCBI): domain Eukaryota; kingdom Metazoa; phylum Chordata; class Actinopteri; order Salmoniformes; family Salmonidae; genus Oncorhynchus; species Oncorhynchus clarkii. The sequence goes on along the minus strand of NC_092159.1, from coordinate 3,695,030 downwards.
AAGACCCACTGGTTTAATGCTTATTTATAAAACCCTCTTAGGCCTTACTCACCCCTATCTAAGATAACTACTGCAGCCCTCATCCTCCACATACAACACCCATTCTGCCAGTCACATTCTGTTAAAGGTCCCCAAAGCACACACATCCCTGGGTCGCTCCTCTTTTCAGTTCGCTGCAGCTAGCGATGGGAACAAGCTGCAGGAAACCCTCAAACTGGACAATTTTATCTCCATCTCTTCATTCAAGGACTCAATCATGTATTTAATATTACATAGTAAACTTTAACAATTGTAATATGTATGTTTGAATGACTGTACTAAATTTCTCTCTCTCTTTCTCTCTCCCTCTTTCTCTCCCCTTGGATGGGAATGTTAAGGGTTAAGAAGTTGTGAATCTAGGGGGCCCTTGCACACAGGGGAACTACATGGACACAAAATAATTAACAACCTGGCCCCCCAGGTGTCTTTGAAAACATCTGTTTCACTAACGACCTAAACAGATCATTTAAAAAAAATAGTTATAGGGGGGGGGGGGATGTTCGGGGGATGTCTCAGTCTTTGAAAGGGTCATTGTACTCTTTAACTATGCTTCCTTTACTGATGACCTAAACAGATCACTTTTGACCTTTAAAAAATAGTTGTCAGCTATCCAGATATAATGGTCAAGAGGTCGTGAACCTAGAGGGGCCCTTGAACACATGTTGTGTTTAGGTACATATGTTTTCGGTTTATGAAGGAATAAATGATTGAGAGGATATAGACCACAAAATAAAAGATAACTGTATTCTTTAACGATGTGCCCTTTACTAATGACTTAAACAGATCATTTTACCCCATGAATGGGTCTACATCAGGGGCCTTCAATGCTGCAGAAATGTTTTGGTACCCTTCCCCAGATCTGTGCCTCAACACAATCCTGTCTCGGAGCACTATGGACAATTCCTTCCACCTCATGGCTAGGTTCTTGCTCTGACGTGCACTGTCAACTGTGGAACCTTATATAGACACGTGTGTGCCTTTCCAAATCATGTCCAATCAATTGAATTTACCACAGGTGGACTCCAATTAAATTATAGAAACATCTCAAGGATGATCAATGGAAACAGGATGCACCTGAGCTCAATTTCGAGTCTCATTCAGCAAAGGGTCTGAATACTTAGGTAAGTAATTTTGTGTTTAATACATTTGCAAAACATTTATAAAAAAGCTTGTTTCCGCTTTGTCATTATGGGGTATTGTGATGTCATTATGGGGTATTGTGATGTCATTATGGGGTATTGTGATGTCATTATGGGGTATTTTGTGTAGATTGTTGAGGAAATTGTTTTATTTAATCCATTTTAGAATAAGACTGTAACGTAACAAAATTTGAAAAAAGTCAAGGGGTCTGAATACTTTCCAAAGAAACTGTAAGTGATTGAGAAGAGAGCATCATTGCTATATTCTAATTAACATCATTGACCCATCGTAACGGCGTTCATAGGACGAAGGTGAGGACCAAGGTGCAGCGTGGTACATGTTCATATTATTTATTTGAAACTGAACACTAAAATGCAAAACAACAAAGAGAACAACTGAAACAGTTCTGTCAGGTGCAGATACACAAAAACAGAAAGCAACAACCCACAACTAACAGTGGGAAAACAGGCTACCTAAGTATGGTTCTCAATCAGAGACAACGAAACAGAGACAGCTGTCCCTGATTGAGAACCATACCCGGCCAAAACATAGAAATACAAAACCTAGACATGCAAACATAGAATGCCCAGCCACATCACACCCTGAACAAACAAAACTAAACAATCTACGGTCAGAGCATGACACCCATAAGAGAACACATGACCAAAGCCAGGCATGACCGATATAGAATTAAAACAACATTATTCTTAATGAGAAATATAATCTAGTAAACAAATGTTTGCAAAACCAAAGACATGAAAACGGGTGGGAACATTGTATTTAGCTAGGATTTCATAAGGCCAGGAATGTCATTGAGACATCAGTTAATGTTGCTAGTTTAGGGATGACGATAGTGAAGGTTCATCAATGTTAAAGATGTTTTTTAATTTGACGTGGAAACAACGTTTATTCAACCAACCAAACCACACTGATTGACAATAAATTTCACATGCTGTTGTGCAATAGAATAGACAACAGGTGGAAATTAAAGGCATTTAGCAAGACACCCCCAATAAAGGAGTGGTTCTGCAGGTGGGGACCACAGACCACTTCTCAGTTCCTATGCTTCCTGGCTGATGTTTTGGTCACTTTTGAATGCTGGCGGTGCTTTCACTCTAGTGGTAGCATGAGACGGAGTCTACAACTCACACAAGTTTTCAGATAGTGCAGCTCATCCAGGATGGAACATCGATGCGAGCAGTGGCTAGAAGGTTTGCTGTGTCTGTCAGCGTAGTGTCCAGAGCATGGAGGCGCTACCAGAAGACAGGCAGGTACATCAGGAGACGTGGAGGAGACCTTAGGAGGGCAACAATCCAGCAGCAGGACCGCTACCTCCGCCTATGTGCAAGGAGGAGCAGGAGGAGCGCTGCCAGAGCCCTGCAAAATGACCTCCAGCAGGCCACAAATGTGCATGTGTCTGCTCAAATGGTCAGAAACAGACTCCATGAGGGTGGTATGAGGGCCCGACGTCCACAGGTGGGGGTTGTGCTTACAGCCCAACACCGTGCAGGACGTTTGGCATTTGCCAGAGAACACCAAGATTGGCAAATTCGCCACTGGCGCCCTGTGTTCTTCACAGATGAAAGCAGGTTCACACTGAGCACATGTGACAGACGTGACAGTCTGGAGACGCTGTGGAGAACTATCTGCTGCCTGCAACATCCTCCAGCATGACCGGTTTTGCGGGGGGGTCAGTCATGGTGTGGGGTGGCATTTCTTTGGGGGGCCGCACAGCCATTAGGTACCGAGATGAGATCCTCAGACCCCTTGTGAGACCATATGCTGGTGTGGTTGGCCCTGGGTTTCTCCTAATGCAAGACAATGCTAGACCTCATCTGGCTGGAGTGTGTCAGCAGGTCCTGCAAGAGGAAGGCATTGATGCTATGGACTGGCATGCTCGTTCCCAAGACCTGAATCCAATTGAGCACATCTGGGACATCATGTCTCGCTCCATCCACCAACGCCACGCTGCACCACAGACTGTCCAGGAGTTGGCGGATGCTTTAGTCCAGGTCTGGGAGGAGATCCCTCAGGAGACCATCCACCACCTCATCAGGAGCATGCCAGGCGTTGTAGGGAGGTCATACAGGCACGTGGAGGCCACACACACTACTGAGCCTCATTTTGACTTGTTTTAAGGACATTACATCAAAGTTGGACAGCCTGTAGTGTGGTTTTCCACTTTAATTTTGAGTGTGACACCAAATCCAGACCTCCATGGGTTGATAAATTTGATTTCCATTGATCATTTTTGTGTGATTTTGTTGTCAGCGCATTCAACTATGGAAAGAAAAAATTATTTAATAAGAATATTTCATTCATTCAGATCTAGGATGTGTTATTTTAGTGTTCCCTTTATTTTTTTGAACAGTGTATTTGGTAAAACACAATTTTTCCCAACAGTTTGTTAAGAGCTTAGAACCTGTAAAGGCCGCTTTACCACTCTTGGGTAGTGGAATTAGTTTGGCTTCCCTCCAGGCCTGAGGACAAATACTTCCCTCTAGGCTCAGATTAAAAATATGACAGATAGGAGTGGCTATAGAGTCAGCTACTGTCCTCAGTAGTTTCCATCTGTTGTCAATGCCAGGAGGTTTGTCATTATTGATCGGTAACAATTGTTCCACCTCTCCCACACTAACTTTACAAAATTCAATACTTGCACTGCTTTTCTTTCATGATGTTTTTTTCCATCATTCTTTATATCATTGATCTTGGCTTCTTAATAAGTTTATTATTTTTGTTGAGTTTGGTCACATCATTTCTCAATTTGCAGTTCATAAAACAGCCAGCTGTGCAGCCAGACTTATTAGCCACTCCTTTTGCCCCAACTCTTTCAAACATACAGTTTTTAAATTCCTCATCCATGGAGCCTTAACAGTTCTAACAGTCAGTTTCTTAACAGGCACATGTTTATCAATAATTGGAAGAAGCAATTTCATATGGTAAAAACAGGTAAACACATAAGTCAACAATATAAGACAACGGGAGCACTGTGTTTGTTCTCTGATGAATTGTAAGAAAAATGAGAAGTGCAATATCAATACACATGCTAAGAGAAGTAATTTCTCTCTCCTGTGTGGATTCTCGAAAGACATTTAACTGTGTGTATTAGCTCATGAACGTTCAGGTGCCCTAACTGGTTGAAACACTTTCCACACAGGGAGCAATGGTAAGGCATCTCCTGTGTGTATTCTCTCATGCCGTTTCAGGTTCCCTAAATAATTAAAACACTTGCCACACTGGGAGCAGTGGTAAGGCTTCTCCCCTGTGTGTATTCTCTCATGCCGTTTCAGGTTCCCGAACTGATTAAAACACTTGCCACACTGGGAGCAGTGGTAAGGCTTCTCCCTTTTGTGAATTATTTTGTGAATTCTCTCATGCCGTTTCAGCTTCACTGACCGGTTGAAACACTTTCCACACTGGGAGCAGTGAAAAGGCTTCTCCGTGTGTATTCTCTCATGCTGTTTCAGGTTCCCTGACTGATTAAAACACTTGCCACACTGAGAGCAGTGATAAGGCTTCTCCTCTGTGTGTATTCTCTCATGTTGTTGCAGGTTCCCTAACCGCTCAAAACACTTTCCACACTGGGAGCAGTGGTAAGGCTTCTCCCCTGTGTGAATTCTCTCATGCCGTTTCAGGTTCCCTAACTGGTTAAAACACTTGCCACACTGGGAGCAGTGGTAAGGCTTCTCCCCTGTGTGTATTCTCTCATGTAGTTTCAGGTTCCCTAACTGGTTAAAACACTTGCCACACTGGGAGCAGTGATAAGGCTTCTCCTCTGTGTGCATTTTTTCATGTTGTTTCAGGTTCCATAACCGGTTACAACCCTTTCCACAGTAGGAGCACTGGTGTCGTCTTGCGGGTTTGGACGTCCCTGGCTCTGGTTCCACTGAGTCTGGTCTTTCTCCTGCCAAAGACAGTTTATTTTTTTAAATAGATACACGAATGATACACCTTTTCCAAATTTTGTTACATTTCAGCATTATTCTAAAATTGATTAAATTGTTTTTCCCCCTCGCCAATCTAAACTCAGCAAACAAAGAAACGTCCTCTCACTGTCAACTGCGTTTATTTTCAGCAAACTTAAGATGTGTAAATATTTGTTGGAACATAACAAGATTCCAAACTGAACAAGTTCCACAGACATGTGACGAACTGAAATGGAATAATGTGTCCCTGAACAAAGGGGGGGGGGGGGGGGGGTTAAGTACTACAGTGCATCTACTCATGAACTGCACCAGATTTGACAGTAGTTGCAGTGAGATGCTACCCCACTCTTCCACCAAGGCACCTGCAAGTTCCCGGACATTTCTGGGGAGAATGGGCCTAGCCCTCACCCTCCGATCCAACAAGTCCCAGACATGCTCAATGGGATTGCGATCCGGGCTCTCCGCTGGCCATGGCAGAACACTGACATTCTGGTCTTGCAGGAAATCACGCACAGAATGAGCAGTATGGCTGGTGGCATTGTCATGCTGGAGGGTCATGTCAGGATGAGCCTGCAGGAAGGGTACCACATGAGGGAGGAGGATGTCTTCCCTGTAACGCACAGCGTGGAGATTGCCTGCAATGACAACAAGCTCAGTCTGATGATGCTGTGACACACCGCACCAGACCACGACGGCCCCTCCACCTCCAAATCGATCCCGCTCCAGAGGACAGGCTTCGGTGTAATGCTCATTCCTTCGACGATAAACGCGAATCCGACCATCACCCCTGAAGACAAAACCGCAACTTGTCAGTGAAGACCACTTTTTGCCAGTCCTGTCTGGTCCAGTGACAGTGGGTTTGTGCCCAGAGGCGACGTTGTTGCCAGTGATGTCTAGTGAGGACCTGCCTTACAATAGGCATACAAGCCCTCAGTCCAGCCTCTATCTGCCTATTGCAGACAGTCTGAGCACTGATGGAGGGATTGTGCGTTCCTGGTGTAACTTTGGCAGTTGTTGTTGCCATCCTGTACCTGTCCCGCAGGTGTGATGTTCGGATGTACCGATCCTGTGCAGGTGTTGTTACACGTGGTCTGCCACTGCGAGGATGATAAGCTGTCCGTCCTGTCTCCCTGTAGCGCTGGGCGTCTCACAGTACGGACAGTGCAATTTATTGCCCTGGCCACATCTGCAGTAGTCCTCATGCCTCCTTGCAGCCTAAGACACGTTCACACAGATGAGCAGGGACCCTGGGCATTTTTCTTTGGTGTTTCCAGATTCGGTAGAAAGGCCTCATTGGAGTCCTAAGTTTTCATAACTGTAACCTTAATTGCCAACCGTCTGCAAGCTGTTGGTGTCTTAACAACCGTTCAACAGGTGCATGTTCATTAATTGTTTATGGTTAATTGAACAAGCATGGGAAACAGTGTTTAAACCCTGAGATTTTTGGATAGAAATATGAACTTTATTGAACAAAACATACATGTATTGTGTAACATGAAGTCCTATGAGTGCCATCTGATGAAGATCAAAGGTTAGTGATTAATTTTCTCTATTTCCGCTTCTTGTGACTCCTCTCTTTGGTTGGAAAATGACTGTGTGTTTTTGAGGCTCTGACCTAACATAATTATATGGTGTGCTTTCGCTGTAACGCTCTTTTGAAATCAGAAACGATGGGTAGATTAACAAGAAGTTAAGCTTTAATTTAGTGTATTTTACTTGTGAATGTATGAAAGTTACATATTTAAAACAAATATTTTGAATTTCGCGCTCTGCCTTTTCAGAGGAATGTTGTCGAGGGGTTCCGCTAGCCATAAGAAGTTTTAAGACTCCATGTTTCATTAGATGCTACAGTCCTCCTTTAAGACTCCATGTTTCATCATTAGATGCTACAGTCCTCCTTTAAGACTCCATAATGTTTCATCATTAGATGTTACAGTCCTCCTTTAAGACTCCATAATGTTTCATCATTAGATGCTACAGTCCTCCTTTAAGACTCCATAATGTTTCATCATTAGATGCTACAGTCCTCCTTTAAGACTCCATAATGTTTCATCATTAGATGCTACAGTCCTCCTTTAAGACTCCATAATGTTTCATCATTAGATGGTACAGTCCTCCTTTAAGACTCCATAATGTTTCATCATTAGATGCTACAGTCCTCCTTTAAGACTCCATCATGTTTTCCTGTTCAACAGTCTTGTAAAGATAGGGGGGCCATGTTCTGTTATAATCTCCACACGGCACAGCCAGAAGAGGACTGGCCACCCCACATAGCCTGGTTCCTCTCTAGGTTTCTTCCTAGGTTTTGGCCTTTCTAGGAAGATTTTCCTAGCCACCGTGCTTCTACACCTGCATTGCTTGCTGTTTGGGGTTTTAGGCTGGGTTTCTGTACAGCACTTTGAGATAACAGCTGATGTACGAAGGGCTAAATAAATAATATAATAATAATAATATATAAATACATTTGATTTGATTACGTAAATAAGCTTTCTATTATTTTATTTTTTTGAAAAATGTCTAAAAGCCTTTTATCGCTTCATCATTATGGGTTATTGTGTGTAGATGGATTAAATTAAACATTTCCTCATCAATTTTAGAATAAGATGTAACATAACAAAATGTGCAAAAAGTCAGGGGGTCTGAATACTTTCCAAAGGCATTGGAAGTGATTGAGGAGAGAGCATCATTACTATATTCTAATTACAATCATTGACCAATAAGGGACCACATGACCAAAGGCATTGGAAGTGATTGAGGAGAGAGCATCATTACTATATTCTGATTAAAATCATTGACCCATAAGGGACCACATGACCAAAGCAATGCGTGACCCATGCAGAATTAAAACAATATTCATCTTAATGAGAAATATAATCTAATAAACAAATGTTTGCATAACCAAAGACATGAAACTGGTGGGAACATTGTATTTAGCTAGGATTTCATAAGGCCAGGAATGTCATTGAGAATAACAATAGACAATAGTTAATGTTGCTAGTTTAGGGATGAAGATAGTGCAGGTTCATGAATGTTAAAGATGTGTTCACAGTGTGGATGTTGACAGAGGGGGATTAGAACCCCAAAGTAATAGTGGTACAAAATATCATAAAGGTCATTTAACATTCTGGTTTCGGGGGTAATAACTTTATGGAAACCACTATTCACACTGTGTACAGACATAGAAAACCATCACACCAAGGAGGTGTAACAGGGATGAATCTGTTAATTGAAATGCATTCCAGTTGACTTCCTCATGAAGCTGGTTGAGAGAATGCCAAGAGCGTGCAAAGCTGTCATCAAGGCAAAGGGTGGCTATTTTGAAGAATCTCAAATATATTTAGATTTATTTAACACTTTTTTTGGTTACTACATGATTCCATATGTGTTATAACATAGTTTTGATATCTTCACGATTATTCTGCAATGCAGAAAATAGTAAAATTAAAGAAAAACCCTTGAATGAGTAGGTATTCTAAAAACTTTTGACCGGTAGTGTAGAATAAAATATCTGTAGATCAGATGTTAATGAAGCAATACAGACCACATTGAAGTGTCTGGAGTTTAGTTTGTATGTTCTAGAGTCTAGTGAAGAGAGGGGGGATGACTGGGACAGGCAATGTAACATCCATCATGTTTTGAGAAAATGTTTTTGTAAAACATGCAACTTACATCGGATCATCTTGAAACTTTCTCTCTAAAGCTAACTTTCATCAACGATTTATATGGTCTATTGGTTTCTCTCTAAAGCTAACTTTCATCAAGGTTTTATATGGTCTATTGGTTTCTCTCTAAAGCTAACTTTCATCAAGGTTTTATATGGTCTATTGGTTTCTCTCTAAAGCTACCTTTCATCAAGGATTTATATGGTCTATTGGTTTCTCTCTAAAGCTAACTTTTATCAATTATATGGTCTATTGGTTTCTCTCTTTTCATTGGCAGAATCCATTTTCAGTGCTCTGATATTCATAACATCCATATCCACCAGTATATCTTCCTGACAACTAACAGAACTCTGCTGGTTGTCCTGGTAACAGATACCAGCAGGCAGATGTGTTTTATTTGTTCAAACTGAACTACAGCACTTACTTTGATGAGTTAAATCTGATCCTTTCATCTCCTCTCCACCTCTCACAGTTACACTCAGCCCCGTTGTTTTCCTGCAGTCCACCAGCAGCACAAACAACCTCTTCATACCCAGCAGTAAGGTGCTACCGGGAGAGGCACGACACAGGGACTCCGGGAGGGAGGAAGGGCTAGCGTTGTCCTGGTAACCATAAAGAGGGGACACAGACACATATAATTATGGATGCTGATGCCACTGTTGTCATGAAGTGCTTTACAGAAATCCAGCCCAGACCCCGATAGAGCAAGCTGTATGCTAGACCAGACCAAGCTGTACCATCTGGTGTTCTGATCTGGAGAGACTCTTCTCTACTTTGTCAGCATCAGGATGTTGTTGAGGCTCCCCAGAGGATCCACGATAGTCATGTCTCTCTCCTGTGTGAACAAGAACATCAAACAGACAGTGAACTTATGGCCGTATATTAAAATCTTAGACAAGGTATTAATCTCTCTAAACAGGGCCTAAAATGCAAATGTTAAAGGGTTGTTCCACGAAATGGGTGCCTTTTGATGAGATGCAATTTAATGTAGACCACGTGGAGAATTTAATAAATCTAATTTAAAAGACCCCAAAATATATGTACCAAAGGCAGATTGACCCTTTAAGAATTTATAAAGTACTGAACAACATATTCAAGTGTAGAACTTCAGTAGAATGCCCCTTAATGCCCGTTTAAGACAGTACTCACTGGTGTTAATCTGATATTCTGTCTCCTCCTCTTTCACTCTCAAAACGTCTTCCTTCTTCACCTCTACTGCGATAGCATCCTCTTCCTCTCTATAAGGTTCTTCCACTGTTTCCTCAATAACATCATCTTCTTCTTTCACGACAATGTTCAGTCCCAGAGCTTCTTTCTCCATACAGCAGACCTCTTCTTTAGCAGGGGAGGAGTAGTTTAGTGAACTCATGGTCCGGGATGTTAGGATTAGCGACTAGCCTAGTGCTTGTAAGGTAGCATTAGCGGCTTGGCTCAGTATCAGTGTTTAATTAACAACTTTGCAAATTGAACATGCAAATTACGTTAAAGTTAACCAGTTGATAAATCAAATGAACTGCGTTTACAACACTGAGATTAGCTAATGTACATTAACATGGTCTAAAGCGTCAATATTTCAGTTTCATGTTTGTAGCAAGCTATCGAGGTCGTTGAAAGAGTTGGCGCCTTGTTGTTCCTGAAGAAGCGTCCGTCCAGTCCATTATACGTCACGCAAGAAGCATCACCTGAAAGACGCTCATCGCCATCTGCTGACTGGAGTGGGTAACGCAGTTTGGAAACAAACTACAATTTTTTTATTGGATAGAGCATCATAATCATTTAACAATAAGCTGATATATTTTCTCTTACGTCTTACAAATAATACGTTCCTGTACACAGAAGTAGAAGCTTAATGCATTTGTAAATGATGAATAAATACTTCCATGAATAGGTAGTGTTTTAATACACATTTGCTCTGTTCATTTTTCACATTCGTTTTTATCTAGATGTGACGGTACTAATCCCTTAAAGCTACGCTCTTTAAGATACAAATCATCCTGTAAACCACTTTTTCTCCATCCCGCAAACACCGCTGATTAATCAAACTGCATTCTAAACTGAAGATCATGATTAAGTGATTATTGGAGTCTGGTGTGTTAGCTGGGGCTGGGGCAAAACTGTGACTCTAATCAGGCCCTCGAGGTCTGGAATTTCCCAACCCCGCTGGAAACAATAGAGCAAATGCAGCACATGCAAATAGCACTTGATTATCTGTAGTGCTTTACACGGAGTCTACAAAACATTAAGAACACCTGCTCCTTCCATGACAAAGTGACTAGGTGAATCCAGGCTAAAGCTATGATCCCTTATTGATGTCACAAGTTAAATCCACTTCAATCAGTGAAGATGAAGGGGAGGAGATGGCTGAAATAAGGATTTTAAAGCCTTGAGACAAATGAGACATGGATTGTGCATGTGTGCCATTCAGAGGGGGAATGGGGAAGACAAAATAGTTAACCTGTAAGGGATGATGCGAATTTTCACAGCTTTTCAGAACTTTTTGTTAAAAATCGCGCAACATTTCAACGTCCTGCTACTCATGCCAGGAATATAGTATATGCATATGATAAGTATGTGTGAGCCTTTGAACAGGGTATGGTAGTTGGTCTCAGGCGCAGGTTTGTGTCAAGAACTGCAATGCTGCTGGGTTTTTCCAGCTTTCCATGTGATTTGTTTTCTCATGAGCATGGCCTTATTTCTATTACAGCATATTGGATGACTGTCATTCATATTCCATTCACCCTGTTCAATGTAACAGCAACAGGTTTAGGCTACTATATGATACTAGAATTTTCCCTATACCCATCATGAGATTTCTACAACCTAGCCTATGAATGGAAGTTTAGAACGTAGGTGCACACAGGTCGAGATACATTTTTTAGGTGACAGACAGTGACACATGGACAGACAGTCGTGAAGACATCACCAACTAATTACCATGGTCCAAACACACCAAGACAGTCGTGAAGAGGGCACGACAACAACTTTTCCACCTCAGGAGAGTGAAAAGATTTGGCATGGGTCTCCAGATCCTCAAAACGTTCTACAGCTGCACCATCGAGAGCATCGGTTGCATCACCGCCTGGTATGGCAACTGCTCGGCATCTGACCGTAATGCACTACAGAGGGTTGTGAACATCACTGGGGTCAAGCTTCCTGCCATCCTGGATCTATATAAAGAATGCCCAACAAAAAATCAGATACTCCAGTCACCCAAGTCATAGACTGTTTTCTCTGCTCCTGCACGTCAAGCGGTACCAGATCGCCAAGTCTAGAACCAAAAGGCTCCTTAACAGCTTCTACCCCCAAGCCATAAGACTGCTGAACAATTAATTAAATGGCCACCTGGACTATTTACATTGACCCCTCCATTTTGTTTTGTACACTGCTGCTACTCGCTGTTTATTATCTATGAAATGTCACTTCACCCCTACCTACATGTACAAACTACCTCGACTAATTTGTACCCCCGCACACTGACTCGGTACCAGTACCCCCTGTATATAGCCTCCACACTGACTCGGTACCAGTACCCCCTGTATATAGCCTCCACACTGACTCGGTACCAGTACCCCCTGTATATAGCCTCCACACTGACTTGGTACCAGTAGCCCCTGTATATAGCCTCCACATTGACTCGGTACCAGTACCCCCTGTATATAGCCTCCACATTGACTTGGTACCAGTAGCCCCTGTATATAGCCTCCACACTGACTCGGTACCAGTACCCCCTGTATATAGCCTCCACACTGACTTGGTACCAGTAGCCCCTGTATATAGCCTCCACACTGACTCGGTACCAGTAGCCCCTGTATATAGCCTCCACATTGACTCGGTACCAGTACCCCCTGTATATAGCCTCCACACTGACTCGGTACCAGTAGCCCTTGTATATAGCCTCCACATTGACTCGGTACCAGTACCCCCTGTATATAGCCTCCACATTGACTCGGTACCAGTAGCCCCTGTATATAGCCTCCACATTGACTCGGTACCAATACCCCCTGTATATAGCCTCCACATTGACTCGGTACCAGTAGCCCCTGTATATAGCCTCCACATTGACTCGGTACCAGTACCCCCTGTATATAGCCTCCACATTGACTCGGTACCAGTAGCCCCTGTATATAGCCTCCACATTGACTCGGTAACAGTACCCCCTGTATATAGCCTCCACACTGACTTGGTACCAGTACCCCCTGTATATAGCCTCCACATTGACTCTGTACTGGTACCCCCTGTATATAACCTCCACATTGACTCTGTACTGGTACCCCCTGTATATAGCCTCCACATTGACTCTGTACTGGTACCTCCTGTATATAGCAGCCTCCACATTGACTCTGTACTGGTACCTCCTGTATATAGCCTCCACATTGACTCTGTACTGGTACCCCCTGTTTATAGCCTCCACATTGACTCTGTACTGGTACCCCCTGTATACAGCCTCCACATTGACTCTGTACTGGTACCCCCTGTATATAGCCTCCACACTGACTCGGTACCAGTACCCCCTGTATACAGCCTTGTTATTGTTATTTTATTGTGTTATTTTATTATTTTTTACTTTAGTTAATTTGCTCAAATGTTCTTAACTCTTCTTGAACTCTACTGTTAGTTAAAGGGCTTGTAAGTAAACATTTCACTGTAAGGTCTACACTTGTTGTATTCGGCGCATGTGACAAATAAAGTTTGATTTTATTTGACAAATTCAGGTATGTTTATCCCGTTTTTTTCTGTTTAAGGAACCTTTGTTTCTTAAAGAAGAAGAAACAGATGTCTCTGAATGTCCTTGAGTGGCCCAGCCAGAGCCCGGATTTGAACCCGATCTAACATCTCTGGAGAGACCTGAAAATAGCTTTGTAGCGACGCTCCCCATCCAACCTGACAGAGCTATAGAGGATCTGCAGAGAAGAATGGGAGAAACATGAGGCTCCTGCTGCCCTCAAGGGCACATTGACAGATTTTTCACCTAGTCCTCTCTGGGATTCAAACCAGAGACCTTTCAGTTACTGGCCCAACACCCTTAACCGCTAGGCTACCTGCAGCAGGAGTCCCATGTTGACAGGAGAGCCCACCTTTATTTCTCCCTCATTATGAACATTCATATTGGTCAACAGTCAACCTATTCTGTGTATTGAACATTCATATTGGACAGCCTTACCTATAGAGTAGCACCACCACCCATCAGCCCATTCTCTTCTTGAAGTCAAAGCCACAGTGTATTGTTGCTGTAGGAGTTTATGATTAATAATCCTATTTATTTCAAGCCCCACTAAGATGTCACCATACTATTCATTTAAAGCCTTTACCTTTATTTAACCAGGTAGGCTAGTTGAGAACACCTTTATTTAACCAGGTAGGCAAGTTGAGAACACCTTTATTTAACCAGGTAGGCAAGTTGAGAACACCTTTATTTAACCAGGTAGGCAAGTTGAGAACAAGTTCTCATTTACAATTGCGACCTGGCCAAGATAAAGCAAAGCAGTTCGACACATACAATGACACAGAGTTACACATGGAGTAAAACAAACATACAGTCAATAATACAGTATAAACAAGTCTATATACGATGTGAGCAAATGAGGTGAGATAAGGGAGGTAAAGGCAAAAAGGCCATGGTGGCAAAGTAAATACAATATAGCAAGTAAAACACTGGAATGGTAGATTTGCAATGGAAGAATGTGCAAAGTAGAAATAAAAATAATGGGGTGCAAAGGAGCAAAATTAATAAATCATTTAAATACAGTAGGGAAAGAGGTAGTTGTTTGGGCTAAATTATAGGTGGGCTATGTACAGGTGCAGTAATCTGTGAGCTGCTCTGACAGTTGGTGATTAAAGCTAGTGAGGGAGATAAGTGTTTCCAGTTTCAGAGATTTTTGTAGTTCGTTCCAGTCATTGGCAGCAGAGAACTGGAAGGAGAGGCGGCCAAAGAAAGAATTGGTTTTGGGGGTGACTAGAGAGATATACCTGCTGGAGCGTGTGCTACAGGTGAGAGATGCTATGGTGACCAGCGAGCTGAGATAAGGGGGGACTTTACCTAGCAGGGTCTTGTAGATGACATGGAGCCAGTGGGTTTGGCGACGAGTATGAAGCGAGGGCCAGCCAACGAGAGCGTACAGGTCGCAATGGTGGGTAGTATATGGGGCTTTGGTGACAAAACGGATTGCACTGTGATAGACTGCATCCAATTAGTTGAGTAGGGTATTGGAGGCTATTTTGTAAATGACATCACCGAAGTCGAGGATTGGTAGGATGGTCAGTTTTACAAGGGTATGTTTGGCAGCATGAGTGAAGGATGCTTTGTTGCGAAATAGGAAGCCAATTCTAGATTTAACTTTGGATTGGAGATGTTTGATGTGGGTCTGGAAGGAGAGTTTACAGTCTAACCAGACACCTAAGTATTTGTAGTTGTCCACGTATTCTAAGTCAGAGCCGTCCAGAGTAGTGATGTTGGACAGGCGGGCAGGTGCAGGTAGCGATCGGTTGAAGAGCATGCATTTAGTTTTACCTGTATTTAAGAGCAATTGGAGGCCACGGAAGGAGAGTTGTATGGTATTGAAGCTTGCCTGGAGGGTTGTTAACAGTGTCCAAAGAAGGGCCAGATGTATACAGAATGGTGTCGTCTGCGTAGAGGTGGATCAGAGACTCACCAGCAGCAAGAGCGACCTCATTGATGTATACAGAGAAGAGAGTCGGTCCAAGAATTGAACCCTGTGGCACCCCCATAGAGACAGCAGACCCTCCGGACAGCAGACCCTCCGATTTGACACACTGAACTCTATCAGAGAAATAAATAAATCATCAGAGTGGGAAACCAACTGACATGGAAACAATGGAGCAAATGTATCACTATCAGAGGGGTGTATTATGACATCAGATAGAACTACTCAGACATTCCAAATATCACTTGATTATCAGAGGGGTGTATTATGACATCATATAGAACTACTCAACCATTCTAAATCAGGCTTCATCCATATCTTGAAGGTGGATATTGATCCAACCATTTCCAAAGTAATGACCGGGCTGATGGAAACAGGATATGCCTTTACAATTTTATAAATGCAAATAGACAATTTGTAAGTTCGTTTTACATGGTGGGATCATTTTGTGTCAGTAAACATTTATGAGCGAGAAATGGTGGTGGAAACTCCTTCGTGAGCAAATATTTATATAATAACCATCTTATCTGAGTTAACTTGGAGTCACATGATGATATGTTGTGTGGTCCTCCCACTACGATTTGGGAACCCATGTAGTTTATTAGGCTGCAGATTAAATAAGTTATGAACAACACAGGGTGGTGAAAGTGCATGTGTTGAGCTTGATGCTCCTTTCCAATACATTTTGATGGTCTTATTCTGGTGACATGATGATTGACACTTGGTTTCCTGTTGACAAATAAAATAATATCTCTCTCTCATCCATAATAATCTCATCATGTAGGTAGCCTACCAACACTGTATCTGTGAGCTGCTGGCTACAGTGCACGTTGCCATGTTTCTTCATATAACACAACAGCTTTTTAAAACCATCAGTAGAGTTGACAATGTGATGAAAAACCCATTTAACTTATATTTTTCATTCGATACATGGGAATTCAACAGCAAAAGTCCCCCCCCCCCCCCCCCCTTTGTTCAGGGACACGTTCATACAAATATTTACACATTAAGTTTATTTAAAATAAACGCAGTTGACAGTGAGAGGACGTTTCTTTTTTTTGCTGAGTTTACAATGACCATTTTCCATTACAGAGTCAGTGAACATTTTCATTTCATTAAATCATCAGTGGGCCAACAATGCAAATGTCAACAATGGAACTAATGCATCACATCCAAATATCACTTGATTATCTGTAGTGCTGGAGGAATGACACACCCAGATAAACACAAAGAGTTTAAAAAAGGACAGTTTAAAAGATGGAACCTGATCTACTCTATATTCAAACTGACATACTCCATATTCACTTCATGTTTTCTAATAAAAACATACAAATACATGTTTAAGAATACTTTGTACAATTCAATTTCATCTGGTTTCAACAGGTAAACACATTCTCAGTCAACAATATAAGACAACGGGAGCACTGTGTATGTTCTCTGATGAATTTTAAGTCAACGTGATGTGAAATATCAATATACACACTAGAAGTAATTATTCTCCCGTGTGGATTCTCACATGACGTTTAAGTGACCGTGATGAGTAATATGTCTTCCCACAGTCTGAGCATTTGCAAGGGTTCTCCCCTGTGTGCAGTCTCATGTGTTCTTTCAGCTTTCCTGAATGGTTAAAACGCTTTCCGCAGTGGGAGCAGCGGTAAGGCTTCTCCCCTGTGTGTATTCGCTTATGAGCGTTCAGGTTTCCCGACTCTCTAAAACTTTTTCCACAATGGGAGCAGTGGTAAGGCTTCTCCCCTGTGTGTATTCGCTCGTGAGATTTCATGTTTCCTAACTTGTTAAAACTCTTTCCACACTGGGCGCAATGGTGTGGCTTCGCTCCTGTGTGTATCCTCTCATGTCTTTTCAGGCTTCCTAATCTGGTAAACCTAGTTCCACACTGGGAGCAGTGGTAAGGCTTCTCCCCTGTGTGTATTCGCTCATGAGCTTTCAGGCTTCCTAACTGGTTAAAACTCTTTCCACACTGGGAGCAGAGGTGTCGTCTTGCTGGTTTGGACATCTTTGGTTCCTTGAAGATTGGTGTTCCTCCTGCCAAAGACAGTGGTTATTTAAAGAGAGACGTAAATTGAAATAATTGATAATCATAACAATGAGCAATCCATCAGATGGGTTTACACCCATTCCCCCTCTAATCAGTGGACCTTCCCCCACGGAAAGATTGATCACTGACCTCAGCAACAATGCAAATCCTAACTATGCCGAGGGGCTGGAAATGTTAGATTTTGATGCCATAAGCGAGAAAAATGCAGACATTGGGACAGACGCTCTCCAAAATAGACCATCAGGCAGAGGTTTGTCGTTTTTCAACGCATCCCCTATTGAAGATAGTGGGATATTGGTCATCTTGCACTTCCTAATGCTTCCACTAGATGTCAACAGTCTTTAGAACCTTGTTTGATGCTTCTACTGTGAAGGGGGCCGAATGAGAGGGGGATGAGTCAGAGGACTGCCAGGAGCCATGACCTGACAATGCGCGTTCATGTGAGAGTTAGCTTGCATTCCATTGCATTTCTACAGACAAAGGAATTCTCTGGTTGGAACATTATTGAAGATTTATGTTAAAAACATCCTAAAGATTGATTTTATACTTCGTTTGACATGTTTCTACGGACTGTAACGGAACTTTTTGACTTTGTCTGCTCGTGCGTCATGAATTTGGATTACAGGGCTGAACGCGCTAACAAAAGGAGGAATTTGGACATAAATTATAAACTTTATCGAACAAATCAAACATTTATTGTGGAACTGGGATTCCTTGGAGTGCATTCTGATGAAGAACATCAAAGATTAGTGAATATTTATAATGCCGTTTCTGACTAATGTTGACTGCGCAACATGGTGGATATTTCTTTGGCTGGTTTAGGCTCTGAGCTCCGTACTCAGATTATTGCATGGTATGCTTTTTCCGTAAAGTTTTTTTAAAATATGACACAGCGGTTGCATTTAGGAGAAGTTTACCTAAAGTTCCATGTATAACACTTGTATCTTTTATCAATGTTTATTATGAGTATTTCTGTAAATTGTAAAATTTGACATAAATATGCACTTTATCGAACAAAACATACATGTATTGTGTAACATGAAGTCCTATGAGTGTCATCTGATGAAGATCAAAGGTTAGTGATTCATTCTCTCTCTATTTCTTCTTTTTGTGTTTTTATGTGACTTGGCGGTGACCTAACGTAATCATTTGGTGTGCTTTCACTGTAAAGCATTTTTGAAATCGGACACTGTGATGGGATTAACAACAAGATTACCTTTAAAATGGTATAAGAGACTTGTATGTTTGAGGAATTTTAATTATGAGATTTCTGTTGCTTGAATTTGGCGCCCTGCACTTTCACTGGCTGTTGTCATATCACGTTTTGATGTGGATATAGATACTTTTGTACCCGTTTCCTCCAGCATCTTCTTCCTTTGCTATTCTTCTGGGATTGATTTGGACTTTTCGCACCTAAGCACGTTCATCTCTAGGAGACACAACGCATCTCCTTCCAGAGCGAAATGACAGCTGCGTGGTCCCATGGTGTTTATACTTGCGTACTATTGTTTGTACAGATGAACGTGGTACCTTCAGGCGTTTGGAAATTGCTCCCAAGGATGAACCAGACTTGTGGAGGTCTTCCATTTCTTTCTGAGGTCTTGGCTGATTTCTTTTCATTTTCTCCTGGTGTCAAGTTTGAAGGTAGGCCTTAAAATACATCCACAGGTACACCTCCAATTGACACAAATTATGTCAATTAGCCTATCAGAAGCTTCTAAAGCCATGACATAATTTTCTGGAAATTTCCAAGCTGTTTATAGAGTATGTAAACTTCTGTAAACAAATGTTGGAAAAATTACTTGTGTCATGCACAAAGTAGATGTCCTACCCGACTTTCCAAAACTATAGCTGGTTAACAAGAAATTAGTGGAGTGGTTGAAAAACTAGTTTTAATGACTCCAACCTAAGTGTATGTAAACGAGTTTTAATGACTCCAACCTAAGTGTATGTAAACGAGTTTTAATGACTCCAACCTAAGTGTATGTAAACGAGTTTTAATGACTCCAACCTAAGTGTATGTAAACGAGTTTTAATGACTCCAACCTAAGTGTATGTAAACGAGTTTTAATGACTCCAACCTAAGTGTATGTAAACGAGTTTTAATGACTCCAACCTAAGTGTATGTAAACTAGTTTTAATGACTCCAACCTAAGTGTATGTAAACTCGTTTTAATGACTCCAACCTAAGTGTATGTAAACGAGTTTTAATGACTCCAACCTAAGTGTATGTAAACAAGTTAATGACTCCAACCTAAGTGTATGCAAACTAGTTTTAATGACTCCAACCTAAGTGTATGTAAACTAGTTTTAATGACTCCAACCTAAGGGTATGTAAACTAGTTTTAATGACTCCAACAAGATTACCTTTAAAATGGTATAAGAGACTTGTATGTTTGAGGAATTTTAATTATGAGATTTCTGTTGCTTGAATTTGGCGCCCTGCACTTTCACTGGCTGTTGTCATATCACGTTTTGATGTGGATATAGATACTTTTGTACCCGTTTCCTCCAGCATCTTCTTCCTTTGCTATTCTTCTGGGATTGATTTGGACTTTTCGCACCTAAGCACGTTCATCTCTAGGAGACACAACGCATCTCCTTCCAGAGCGAAATGACAGCTGCGTGGTCCCATGGTGTTTATACTTGCGTACTATTGTTTGTACAGATGAACGTGGTACCTTCAGGCGTTTGGAAATTGCTCCCAAGGATGAACCAGACTTGTGGAGGTCTTCCATTTCTTTCTGAGGTCTTGGCTGATTTCTTTTCATTTTCTCCTGGTGTCAAGTTTGAAGGTAGGCCTTGAAATACATCCACAGGTACACCTCCAATTGACACAAATTATGTCAATTAGCCTATCAGAAGCTTCTAAAGCCATGACATAATTTTCTGGAAATTTCCAAGCTGTTTATAGAGTATGTAAACTTCTGTAAACAAATGTTGGAAAAATTACTTGTGTCATGCACAAAGTAGATGTCCTACCCGACTTTCCAAAACTATAGCTGGTTAACAAGAAATTAGTGGAGTGGTTGAAAAACTAGTTTTAATGACTCCAACCTAAGTGTATGTAAACGAGTTTTAATGACTCCAACCTAAGTGTATGTAAACGAGTTTTAATGACTCCAACCTAAGTGTATGTAAACGAGTTTTAATGACTCCAACCTAAGTGTATGTAAACGAGTTTTAATGACTCCAACCTAAGTGTATGTAAACGAGTTTTAATGACTCCAACCTAAGTGTATGTAAACTCGTTTTAATGACTCCAACCTAAGTGTATGTAAACTAGTTTTAATGACTCCAACCTAAGTGTATGTAAACTCGTTTTAATGACTCCAACCTAAGTGTATGTAAACGAGTTTTAATGACTCCAACCTAAGTGTATGTAAACAAGTTAATGACTCCAACCTAAGTGTATGCAAACTAGTTTTAATGACTCCAACCTAAGTGTATGTAAACTAGTTTTAATGACTCCAACCTAAGTGTATGTAAACTAGTTTTAATGACTCCAACAAGATTACCTTTAAAATGGTATAAGAGACTTGTATGTTTGAGGAATTTTAATTATGAGATTTCTGTTGCTTGAATTTGGCGCCCTGCACTTTCACTGGCTGTTGTCATATCACGTTTTGATGTGGATATAGATACTTTTGTACCCGTTTCCTCCAGCATCTTCTTCCTTTGCTATTCTTCTGGGATTGATTTGGACTTTTCGCACCTAAGCACGTTCATCTCTAGGAGACACAACGCATCTCCTTCCAGAGCGAAATGACAGCTGCGTGGTCCCATGGTGTTTATACTTGCGTACTATTGTTTGTACAGATGAACGTGGTACCTTCAGGCGTTTGGAAATTGCTCCCAAGGATGAACCAGACTTGTGGAGGTCTTCCATTTCTTTCTGAGGTCTTGGCTGATTTCTTTTCATTTTCTCCTGGTGTCAAGTTTGAAGGTAGGCCTTGAAATACATCCACAGGTACACCTCCAATTGACACAAATTATGTCAATTAGCCTATCAGAAGCTTCTAAAGCCATGACATAATTTTCTGGAAATTTCCAAGCTGTTTATAGAGTATGTAAACTTCTGTAAACAAATGTTGGAAAAATTACTTGTGTCATGCACAAAGTAGATGTCCTACCCGACTTTCCAAAACTATAGCTGGTTAACAAGAAATTAGTGGAGTGGTTGAAAAACTAGTTTTAATGACTCCAACCTAAGTGTATGTAAACGAGTTTTAATGACTCCAACCTAAGTGTATGTAAACAAGTTTTAATGACTCCAACCTAAGTGTATGTAAACGAGTTTTAATGACTCCAACCTAAGTGTATGTAAACAAGTTTTAATGACTCCAACCTAAGTGTAGGTAAACGAGTTTTAATGACTCCAACCTAAGTGTATGTAAACGAGTTTTAATGACTCCAACCTAAGTGTATGTAAACGAGTTTTAATGACTCCAACCTAAGTGTATGTAAACTAGTTTTAATGACTCCAACCTAAGTGTATGTAAACGAGTTTTAATGACTCCAACCTAAGTGTATGTAAACAAGTTAATGACTCCAACCTAAGTGTATGCAAACTAGTTTTAATGACTCCAACCTAAGTGTATGTAAACTAGTTTTAATGACTCCAACCTAAGTGTATGCAAACTAGTTTTAATGACTCCAACCTAAGTGTATGTAAACTCGTTTTAATGACTCCAACCTAAGTGTATGTAAACTAGTTTTAATGACTCCAACCTAAGTGTATGCAAACTAGTTTTAATGACTCCAACATAAGTGTATGTAAATGTCCGACTTCAACTGTATACACGCAGTGTCTTCGGAAAGTATTCAGACCCCTTGACTGTTTTCTAAAACTGATTAAATGTTATTTTTTTTAGCTCATTAAAATGTACAAAATATACCCCGTAATGACAAAGCAAAAACAGGATTTTAGATTGTTGTTTTTTTTACAAATTAAAAACTGAAATATCACATTTACAAAAGAATTCAGAACATTTACTCAGTACTTTGTTGAAACACCTTTGGCAGTGATTACAGCCTTGAGCCTTCTTGGGTATGACACTACAAGTTTGGCACACCTGTACTTGGGGAGTTTCTCTCATTCTCTGCAGATCCTCTCAAGCTCTGTCAGGATGGATGTTGCGCATTGCTGCACAGCTATTTTCAGGTCTCTCCAGAGATGTTTGATCAGGTTCAAGTCCGGGCTCTGGTTGGGCCACTCAAGGACATTCTGAGACTTGTCCCGAAGCCACTTCTGCGTTGTCCCGTTGGAAGGTGAACCTTTGCCCCAGTCTGAGGTCCTGAGTGCTTTGGAGCAGGTTTCCATCAATTATCTCTCTGTAATTTGCTCTGTTTATCTTTCCCTCGATCTTACTAGTCTCCCAGTCCCTGCCGCTGAAAAATATCCCCACACCATGATGCTGCCACCACCACACTTCACTGTAGGGATGGTGCCAGGTTTCTTCCAGACCTGACACTTGGCATTCAGGCCAAATAGTTCAATCTTGGTTTCATCAGCTCAGAGAATCTTGTTTCTCATGGTCTGAGAGTCCTTTAGGTGCCTTTTGGCAAACTCCAAGCAGGCTTTCATGTGCCTTTTACTGTTCTCTGTACCTTGTTCTGTTCATCTTTCCCTCAGTCCTAACAAGTCTCCCTGGTGCAAAACATCCTGATGCCAAGTTTCCACCAGACGTGATGCTTGGAATTCAGCTCAAGGACATTCTGAGACTTGGAGTTTGGAGTTTTCCAAGAGTTTTCCAAGCGGGCTGTCAGGTGCCTTATACTGAGGAGTGGCTTCCATCTGGCCACTCTACCAGTGCTGCAGAGTTGGTTGTCCTTCTGGAAGGTTATCCCATCTCCACAGAGGAACTCTGGAGCTCTGTCAGTGACCATCGGGTTCTTGGTCACCTCCCTAACCAAGGCCCTTCTCCACCGATTGTTCAGTTTGGCCAGGCAGCCAGCTTTTGGTAGAGTCTTGGTGGTTCCACACTTCTTCCTTTTAAGAATGATCGAGGACCTTGTGTTTTTTGGGACCTTCATGCTACCTTAACATGCTGCAGAAATGTGTTGGTACACTTCCCCCGTTCTGTGCCGTCACTCAATCCTGTCTCAAGGACAACTCCTTTGACCTCAGGGCTTGGTTTTTGCTCTGACATCCAAATCACGTGCAATCAATTTAATTTGCCACAGGTGTACTCCAATCAGGTCGTAGAAACATCTCAAAGATGATCAACGGTAACAGCATGCACCTCAGCTCCATTCCGAGTCTCATAGCAAAGGGTTTGAATACTTATGTAAATAAGCTATATTTTTTTTACATTTGCAAACAGGTCTGAAAACCTGTTTTCGCTTTGTCGTTAAGGGGCATTGTGTGTAGATTGAATCAGGCTGTAACGTAACTAAATATGGAAAAGTCAAGGGGTCTGAATACTTTCCGAATATAGTGTATATAATAATGTATATAGCCATGTTATACAGTATGAATAGGCTTGTTCAGTGACATGTCATGAATTCACTATGACATCATCATATTTACATACATTTTACAGGTTGAAAAGTGTTTTTTTTCTCAGACCTCAATAAACAACTCCAGGTGAAAGACAAAGGCCATAGCTGTAATAAAATAACAAATTAACTGGCAAAGCAGCAGAGCGAGGCCCGCATCCAGCAACGTCACTAGTCACGTTTTGCAGCTGTTTCAGTACAACACTACAGGGAGAGAGAGGGAGAGCAGCTGTTTCAGTACAGCACTACAGGGAGAGAGAGGGGGAGCAGCTGTTTCAGTACAGCACTACAGGGAGAGAGAGAGGGAGAGCAGCTGTTTCAGTACAGCACTACAGGGAGAGAGAGGGAGAGCAGCTGTTTCAGTACAGCACTACAGGGAGAGAGAGACGGAGAGCAGCTGTTTCAGTACAGCACTACAGGGAGAGAGAGACGGAGAGCAGCTGTTTCAGTACAGCACTACAGGGAGAGAGAGGGGGAGAGCAGCTGTTTCAGTACAGCACTACAGGGAGAGAGAGGGAGAGCAGCTGTTTCAGTACAGCACTACAGGGAGAGAGAGGGGGTGCAGCTGTTTCAGTACAGCACTACAGGGAGAGAGAGGGAGAGCAGCTGTTTCAGTACAGCACTACAGGGAGAGAGAGGGAGAGCAGCTGTTTCAGTACAGCACTACAGAGAGAGAGGGAGAGCAGCTGTTTCAGTACAGCACTACAGGGAGAGAGAGAGGGGGAGAGCAGCTGTTTCAGTACAGCACTACAGGGAGAGAGAGGGGGAGAGCAGCCGTTTCAGTACAGCACTACAGGGAGAGAGAGGGGGAGCAGCTGTTTCAGTACAGCACTACAGGGAGAGAGAGGGAGAGCAGCTGTTTCAGTACAGCACTACAGGGAGAGAGAGGGAGAGCAGCTGTTTCAGTACAGCACTACAGGGAGAGAGTGGGAGAGCAGCTGTTTCAGTACAGCACTACAGGGAGAGAGAGGGAGAGCAGCTGTTTCAGTACAGCACTACAGGGAGAGAGAGGGGGAGCAGCTGTTTCAGTACAGCACTACAGGGAGAGAGAGGGAGAGCAGCTGTTTCAGTACAGCACTACAGGGAGAGAGAGGGAGAGCAGCTGTTTCAGTACAGCACTACAGGGAGAGAGAGGGAGAGCAGCTGTTTCAGTACAGCACTACAGGGAGAGAGAGGGAGAGCAGCTGTTTCAGTACAGCACTACAGGGAGAGAGAGGGAGAGCAGCTGTTTCAGTACAGCACTACAGGGAGAGAGAGGGAGAGCAGCTGTTTCAGTACAGCACTACAGGGAGAGAGAGGGAGAGCAGCTGTTTCAGTACAACACTACAGGGAGAGAGAGGGAGAGAGCAGCTGTTTCAGTACAGCACTACAGGGAGAGAGAGGGAGAGCAGCTGTTTCAGTACAGCACTACAGGGAGAGAGAGGGAGAGAGCAGCTGTTTCAGTACAGCACTACAGGGAGAGAGAGGGGGAGAGCAGCTGTTTCAGTACAGCACTACAGGGAGAGAGAGGGAGAGGGAAAAAATCCACTGGACTAGTTTCAATGTATGGAATCACTTAGGAGTTTCTGGATGTTGGGTAAACTTCTCCTTTGAAGCATCATTGAGAAATAATGAATTTAAGTTGGAACATTTGTAGACTAAGAGGTTATTAAGAATGTTGGGCCAGTAACAGAAAGGTCTCCGGTTCAAATCCCCACGCCCGCAATATAGAAAAAAAATCTGCTGTTCTGAACTTGAGCAAGGCAGTTAACCCCCAACAACAACTGCTCCCCGGGCTGATGACGTGGACGTTGATTAACCAGCCCCCACACCTCTCTGATTCAGAGGGGTTGTGTTCAATGCGGAAGACATTTAGGATGAATGGATTCACTGACTAGATATCCCCTTTCCTTCCATCGCAGTCCTCCTTTAAGACTCCATAATGTTTCATCATTAGGTGATACAGTCCTCCTTTAAGACTCCATAATGTTTCATCATTAGATGCTACAGTCCTCCTTTAAGACTCCATAATGTTTCATCATTAGATGCTACAGTCCTCCTTTCAGACTCCATAATGTTTCATCATTAGATGCTACAGGCCTCCTTTAAGACTCCATAATGTTTCATCATTAGATGCTACAGTCCTCCTTTAAGACTCCATAATGTTTCATCATTAGATGTTACAGTCCTCCTTTAAGACTCCATAATGTTTCATCATTAGATGCTACAGGCCTCCTTTAAGAGAGATCTTTGATGAAAAAGCAGCAGGTTCTGCTTTGGAGCAGGTTATCAGAGTTCTGAGTAGAGGGTCTGAATACTTAAGTAAATGTAATATTTCAGTTTTGTATTTTTTTAAAATGAATTAGCAAAAATATCAACCTTTTTCTTGTTGTCGCTTTGTCAGTAATGTGTTCTTTGTCAGTAATGTGTTCTTTGTCAGTAATGTGTTCTTTGTCAGTAATGTGTTCTTTGTCAGTAATGTGTCCTTTGTCAGTAATGTGTTCTTTGTCAGTAATGTGTTCTTTGTCAGTAATGTGTTCTTTGTCAGTAATGTGTTCTTTGTCAGTAATGTGTTCTTTGTCAGTAATGTGTTCTTTGTCAGTAATGTGTTCTTTGTCAGTAATGTGTTCTTTGTCAGTAATGTGTTCTTTGTCAGTAATGTGTGCTTTGTCAGTATGGGGTATTGTGTTTTTAGAATAAGGTTGTAACCTAACAAAACGAGGAAAAAGTCAAGGGGTCTGAATACTGTCCGGAGGCACTGTCCTCTCCGATGCCAAGTCTAGGATCATCCCTCAGAGGTCCCCACTCTACTCTCCGATGCCAAGTCTAGGATCATCCCTCAGAGGTCCCCACTCTACTCTCCGATGCCAAGTCTAGGATCATCCCTCAGAGGTCCCCACTCTACTCTCCGATGCCAAGTCTAGGATCATCCCTCAGAGGTCCCCACTCTACTCTCCGATGCCAAGTCTAGGATCATCCCTCAGAGGTCCCCACTGTACTCTCCGATGCCAAGTCTAGGATCATCCCTCAGAGGTCCCCACTGTACTCTCCGATGCCAAGTCTAGGATCATCCCTCAGAGGTCCCCACTGTACTCTCCGATGCCAAGTCTAGGATCATCCCTCAGAGGTCCCCACTGTACTCTCCGATGCCAAGTCTAGGATCATCCCTCAGAGGTCCCCACTCTACTCTCCGATGCCAAGTCTAGGATCATCCCTCAGAGGTCCCCACTGTACTCTCCGATGCCAAGTCTAGGATCATCCCTCATCATCCCCACTCTACTCAACGTATGTGTAGTGATGTCCAGTCAGTAGAACCTCATGAAGGTATATCACCACAACATGCATCATTACAGATCTCTTGAACAGAGATGCCTTTAAACAATGTATATGTTGTAGCCAGACCTCTGGTGGATCGAGCCATCAAGCCCTCCGGAGGTGTCAGATCCTTGCTACTATAGAACCTCATGAAGGTATATCACCACAACATGCATCATTACAGATCTCTTGAACAGAGATGCCTTTAAACAATGTATATGTTGTAGCCATACCTCTGGTGGATCGAGCCATCAAGCCCTCCGGAGGTGTCAGATCCTTTCTACTATAGAACCTCATGAAGGTTCATCACCACAACAAGCATCATTACAGATCTCTTGAACAGAGATGCCTTTAAACAATGTATATGTTGTAGCCAGACCTCTGGTGGATTGAGCCATCAAGCCCTCTGGAGGTGTCAGATCCTTGCTACTATAGAACCTCATGAAGGTACGGGGGTGGAACTCATGATACGGATGTAATGGCTAAAGTAAAGCGGTTTTAAACAAGATAAATCTCATTTCTATTCTTTCCAGCGGCTCCAACAGCGGCAATGGCCTCAAGCACAAGATAAAAATCCCAGGATGGGACTAGCTGTTTGGGTACCGGGAGTAGGTGACCCTTCATAAAACAACAGATCAGGGGGTTCCACTGTATCGTTGTTGCAGCCTAAATGGCAGACAAATACACCTTTAGAGTTGAAAAGGCTTTCCTTCCTCAAAAAGCAGAGTAGCTCTGAAACAGAGCAACAAAGGGACTGATTTGTTTCTGATCTCAGCATCTGTTAAATACACAGACCCCTTATTGTGCTGTAGTGAGTGTTGTGGCTCTAGCACTCTGAATAGAGTTCATTATCAAGGAGGATGGTCACGTGTGTTGAGAAGCAGAGGATCACTAGTTTGAGTCCAGTATGGGGACAGTGGAGGAAACTAAACTGTTAGCAGCACACTGATGTCGGTTACATATTAAATCAATAAAGTTAATCATTTCCAAATGAAACCATGTTCTTTAAGGTCTATATAGTATATATATATTAAACCATGTTCTGTTAAGGTCTATATAGTATATATATATTAAACCATGTTCTGTTAAGGTCTATATAGTATATATATTAAACCATGTTCTGTTAAGGTCTATATAGTATATATATATATATTAAACCATGTTCTGTTAAGGTCTATATAGTATATATATTAAACCATGTTCTGTTAAGGTCTATATAGTATATATATTAAACCATGTTCTGTTAAGGTCTATATAGTATATATATATTAAACCATGTTCTGTTAAGGTCTATATAGTATATATATTAAACCATGTTCTGTTAAGGTCTATATAGTATATATATATATTAAACCATGTTCTTTAAGGTCTATATAGTATATATATTAAACCATGTTCTGTTAAGGTCTATATAG
Organism: Oncorhynchus clarkii lewisi; assembly: GCF_045791955.1. Lineage (NCBI taxonomy): Eukaryota > Metazoa > Chordata > Actinopteri > Salmoniformes > Salmonidae > Oncorhynchus > Oncorhynchus clarkii. The sequence goes on along the minus strand of NC_092159.1, from coordinate 3,666,332 downwards.
TATATATATATATTAAACCATGTTCTGTTAAGGTCTATATAGTATATATATGAAACCATGTTCTGTTAAGGTCTATATAGTATATATATATATATTAAACCATGTTCTGTTAAGGTCTATATAGTATATATATTAAACCATGTTTTGTTAAGGTGAATATAGTATATATATATATTAAACCATGTTCTGTTAAGGTCTATATAGTATATATATATATTAAACCATGTTCTTTAAGGTCTATATAGTATATATATATATATTAAACCATGTTCTGTTAAGGTCTATATAGTATATATATATATATAATAAAAACCATGTTCTTTAAAGTCTATATAGTATATATATATATATTAAACCATGTTCTGTTAAGGTCTATATAGTATATATATATATATATATTAAACCATGTTCTGTTAAGGTCTATATAGTATATATATATATATATTAAACCATGTTCTTTAAGGTCTATATAGTATATATATATATATTAAACCATGTTCTGTTAAGGTCTATATAGTATATATATATATATTAAACCATGTTCTTTAAAGTCTATATAGTATATATATATATATATTAAACCATGTTCTGTTAAGGTCTATATAGTATATATATATATTAAACCATGTTCTTTAAGGTCTATATAGTATATATATATATATATATATATATTAAACCATGTTCTTTAAGGTCTATATAGTATATATATATTAAACCATGTTCTGTTAAGGTCTATATAGTATATATATATATTAAACCATGTTCTTTAAGGTCTATATAGTATATATATATTAAACCATGTTCTGTTAAGGTCTATATAGTATATATATATATATTAAACCATGTTCTGTTAAGGTCTATATAGTATATATATATTAAACCATGTTCTTTAAGGTCTATATAGTATATATATATATTAAACCATGTTATTTAAGGTCTATATAGTATATATATATATATATTAAACCATGTTATTTAAGGTCTATATAGTATATATATTAAACCATGTTCTGTTAAGGTCTATATAGTATATATATATATATATTAAACCATGTTCTTTAAGGTCTATATAGTATATATATATATTAAACCATGTTCTGTTAAGGTCTATATAGTATATATATATATATATATTAAACCATGTTCTGTTAAGGTCTATATAGTATATATATATATATATTAAACCATGTTCTTTAAGGTCTATATAGTATATATATATATTAAACCATGTTATTTAAGGTCTATATAGTATATATATATATATTAAACCATGTTCTGTTAAGGTCTATATAGTATATATATATTAAACCATGTTCTGTTAAGGTCTATATAGTATATATATATATATATATTAAACCATGTTCTTTAAGGTCTATATAGTATATATATATATATTAAACCATGTTATTTAAGGTCTATATAGTATATATATATATTAAACCATGTTCTGTTAAGGTCTATATAGTATATATATATATTAAACCATGTTCTTTAAGGTCTATATAGTATATATATATATATATATATATATATTAAACCATGTTCTTTAAGGTCTATATAGTATATATATATTAAACCATGTTCTGTTAAGGTCTATATAGTATATATATATATTAAACCATGTTCTTTAAGGTCTATATAGTATATATATATTAAACCATGTTCTGTTAAGGTCTATATAGTATATATATATATATTAAACCATGTTCTGTTAAGGTCTATATAGTATATATATATTAAACCATGTTCTTTAAGGTCTATATAGTATATATATATATTAAACCATGTTATTTAAGGTCTATATAGTATATATATATATATATATTAAACCATGTTATTTAAGGTCTATATAGTATATATATTAAACCATGTTCTGTTAAGGTCTATATAGTATATATATATATATATATATATTAAACCATGTTCTTTAAGGTCTATATAGTATATATATATATTAAACCATGTTCTGTTAAGGTCTATATAGTATATATATATATATATTAAACCATGTTCTGTTAAGGTCTATATAGTATATATATATATATATTAAACCATGTTCTTTAAGGTCTATATAGTATATATATATATTAAACCATGTTATTTAAGGTCTATATAGTATATATATATATATTAAACCATGTTCTGTTAAGGTCTATATAGTATATATATATTAAACCATGTTCTGTTAAGGTCTATATAGTATATATATATATATATATATTAAACCATGTTCTTTAAGGTCTATATAGTATATATATATATATTAAACCATGTTATTTAAGGTCTATATAGTATATATATATATTAAACCATGTTCTGTTAAGGTCTATATAGTATATATATATATATATTAAACCATGTTCTTTAAGGTCTATATAGTATATATATATATTAAACCATGTTATTTAAGGTCTATATAGTATATATATATATATTAAACCATGTTCTGTTAAGGTCTATATAGTATATATATATATTAAACCATGTTCTGTTAAGGTCTATATAGTATATATATGAAACCATGTTCTGTTAAGGTCTATATAGTATATATATATATTAAACCATGTTCTGTTAAGGTCTATATAGTATATATATTAAACCATGTTTTGTTAAGGTGAATATAGTATATATATATATTAAACCATGTTCTGTTAAGGTCTATATAGTATATATATATATTAAACCATGTTCTTTAAGGTCTATATAGTATATATATATATATATTAAACCATGTTCTGTTAAGGTCTATATAGTATATATATATTAAACCATGTTCTGTTAAGGTCTATATAGTATATATATTAAACCATGTTCTGTTAAGGTCTATATAGTATATATATATATTAAACCATGTTCTTTAAGGTCTATATAGTATATATATTAAACCATGTTCTGTTAAGGTCTATATAGTATATATATATATTAAACCATGTTCTGTTAAGGTCTATATAGTATATATATGAAACCATGTTCTGTTAAGGTCTATATAGTATATATATATATATTAAACCATGTTCTGTTAAGGTCTATATAGTATATATATTAAACCATGTTTTGTTAAGGTGAATATAGTATATATATATATTAAACCATGTTCTGTTAAGGTCTATATAGTATATATATATATTAAACCATGTTCTTTAAGGTCTATATAGTATATATATATATATATTAAACCATGTTCTGTTAAGGTCTATATAGTATATATATATATATATATTAAACCATGTTCTTTAAAGTCTATATAGTATATATATATATATTAAACCATGTTCTGTTAAGGTCTATATAGTATATATATATATATATATTAAACCATGTTCTGTTAAGGTCTATATAGTATATATATATATATTAAACCATGTTCTTTAAGGTCTATATAGTATATATATATATATTAAACCATGTTCTGTTAAGGTCTATATAGTATATATATATATATTAAACCATGTTCTTTAAAGTCTATATAGTATATATATATATATTAAACCATGTTCTGTTAAGGTCTATATAGTATATATATATATTAAACCATGTTCTTTAAGGTCTATATAGTATATATATATATATATATATATATATATATATATTAAACCATGTTCTTTAAGGTCTATATAGTATATATATATTAAACCATGTTCTGTTAAGGTCTATATAGTATATATATATATTAAACCATGTTCTTTAAGGTCTATATAGTATATATATATTAAACCATGTTCTGTTAAGGTCTATATAGTATATATATATATATTAAACCATGTTCTGTTAAGGTCTATATAGTATATATATATTAAACCATGTTCTTTAAGGTCTATATAGTATATATATATATTAAACCATGTTATTTAAGGTCTATATAGTATATATATATATATATTAAACCATGTTATTTAAGGTCTATATAGTATATATATTAAACCATGTTCTGTTAAGGTCTATATAGTATATATATATTAAACCATGTTCTTTAAGGTCTATATAGTATATATATATATTAAACCATGTTCTGTTAAGGTCTATATAGTATATATATATATATATTAAACCATGTTCTGTTAAGGTCTATATAGTATATATATATATATATTAAACCATGTTCTTTAAGGTCTATATAGTATATATATATATTAAACCATGTTATTTAAGGTCTATATAGTATATATATATATATTAAACCATGTTCTGTTAAGGTCTATATAGTATATATATATTAAACCATGTTCTGTTAAGGTCTATATAGTATATATATATATATATATATTAAACCATGTTCTTTAAGGTCTATATAGTATATATATATATATTAAACCATGTTATTTAAGGTCTATATAGTATATATATATATTAAACCATGTTCTGTTAAGGTCTATATAGTATATATATATATATATTAAACCATGTTCTTTAAGGTGAATATAGTATATATATATATTAAACCATGTTATTTAAGGTCTATATAGTATATATATATATATTAAACCATGTTCTGTTAAGGTCTATATAGTATATATATATATTAAACCATGTTCTGTTAAGGTCTATATAGTATATATATGAAACCATGTTCTGTTAAGGTCTATATAGTATATATATATATTAAACCATGTTCTGTTAAGGTCTATATAGTATATATATTAAACCATGTTTTGTTAAGGTGAATATAGTATATATATATATTAAACCATGTTCTGTTAAGGTCTATATAGTATATATATATATTAAACCATGTTCTTTAAGGTCTATATAGTATATATATATATATTAAACCATGTTCTGTTAAGGTCTATATAGTATATATATATATATATATATTAAACCATGTTCTTTAAAGTCTATATAGTATATATATATATATATTAAACCATGTTCTGTTAAGGTCTATATAGTATATATATATATATATTAAACCATGTTCTGTTAAGTCTATATAGTATATATATATATATATTAAACCATGTTCTGTTAAGTCTATATAGTATATATATATATATTAAACCATGTTCTGTTAAGGTCTATATAGTATATATATATATATTAAACCATGTTCTTTAAAGTCTATATAGTATATATATATATATTAAACCATGTTCTGTTAAGGTCTATATAGTATATATATATATATTAAACCATGTTCTGTTAAGGTCTATATAGTATATATATATATATTAAACCATGTTCTTTAAGGTCTATATAGTATATATATATATATTAAACCATGTTCTGTTAAGGTCTATATAGTATATATATATATATATTAAACCATGTTCTTTAAAGTCTATATAGTATATATATATATATTAAACCATGTTCTGTTAAGGTCTATATAGTATATATATATATTAAACCATGTTCTTTAAGGTCTATATAGTATATATATATATATATATATATATATATATATTAAACCATGTTCTTTAAGGTCTATATAGTATATATATATTAAACCATGTTCTGTTAAGGTCTATATAGTATATATATATATTAAACCATGTTCTTTAAGGTCTATATAGTATATATATATTAAACCATGTTCTGTTAAGGTCTATATAGTATATATATATATATTAAACCATGTTCTGTTAAGGTCTATATAGTATATATATATTAAACCATGTTCTTTAAGGTCTATATAGTATATATATATATTAAACCATGTTATTTAAGGTCTATATAGTATATATATATATATATTAAACCATGTTATTTAAGGTCTATATAGTATATATATTAAACCATGTTCTGTTAAGGTCTATATAGTATATATATATATATATATATATATATTAAACCATGTTCTTTAAGGTCTATATAGTATATATATATATTAAACCATGTTCTGTTAAGGTCTATATAGTATATATATATATATATTAAACCATGTTCTGTTAAGGTCTATATAGTATATATATATATATATATTAAACCATGTTCTTTAAGGTCTATATAGTATATATATATATTAAACCATGTTATTTAAGGTCTATATAGTATATATATATATATTAAACCATGTTCTGTTAAGGTCTATATAGTATATATATATTAAACCATGTTCTGTTAAGGTCTATATAGTATATATATATATATATTAAACCATGTTCTTTAAGGTCTATATAGTATATATATATATATTAAACCATGTTATTTAAGGTCTATATAGTATATATATATATTAAACCATGTTCTGTTAAGGTCTATATAGTATATATATATATATATTAAACCATGTTCTTTAAGGTCTATATAGTATATATATATATATTAAACCATGTTATTTAAGGTCTATATAGTATATATATATATATTAAACCATGTTCTGTTAAGGTCTATATAGTATATATATATATATTAAACCATGTTCTGTTAAGGTCTATATAGTATATATATATATATATATATTAAACCATGTTCTTTAAGGTCTGTATAGTATATATATATATTAAACCATGTTCTTTAAGGTCTATATAGTATATATATTAAACCATGTTCTGTTAAGGTCTATATAGTATATATATTAAACCATGTTCTGTTAAGGTCTATATAGTATATATATATTAAACTATGTTCTTTAAGGTCTATATAGTATATATATATTAAACCATGTTCTGTTAAGGTCTATATAGTATATATATATTAAACCATGTTCTGTAAGGTCTATATAGTATATATATATATTAAACCATGTTCTGTTAAGGTCTATATAGTATATATATATTAAACCATGTTCTGTTAAGGTCTATATAGTATATATATTAAACCATGTTCTGTAAGGTCTATATAGTATATATATATTAAACCATGTTCTGTTAAGGTCTATATAGTAAATATATTAAACCATGTTCTGTTAAGGTCTATATAGTATATATATTAAACCATGTTCTGTTAAGGTCTATATAGTATATATATTAAACCATGTTCTGTTAAGGTCTATATAGTATATATATATATTAAACCATGTTCTGTTAAGGTCTATATAGTATATATATATATATATTAAACCATGTTCTGTTAAGGTCTATATAGTATATATATTAAACCATGTTCTGTTAAGGTCTATATAGTATATATATATTAAACCATGTTCTGTTAAGGTCTATATAGTATATATATATATATTAAACCATGTTCTTTAAGGTCTATATAGTATATATATATTAAACCATGTTCTGTTAAGGTCTATATAGTATATATATATATATATATTAAACCATGTTCTTTAAGGTCTATATAGTATATATATATTAAACCATGTTCTGTTAAGGTCTATATAGTATATATATATTAAACCATGTTCTGTTAAGGTCTATATAGTATATATATTAAACCATGTTCTGTTAAGGTCTATATAGTATATATATATTAAACCATGTTCTGTTAAGGTCTGTATAGTATATATATTAAACCATGTTCTGTTAAGGTCTGTATAGTATATATATATTAAACCATGTTCTGTTAAGGTCTATATAGTATATATATATTAAACCATGTTCTTTAAGGTCTATATAGTATATATATATTAAACCATGTTCTGTTAAGGTCTGTATAGTATATATATATTAAACCATGTTCTGTTAAGGTCTATATAGTATATATATATTAAACCATGTTCTTTAAGGTCTATATAGTATATATATATTAAACCATGTTCTGTTAAGGTCTATATAGTATATATATATTAAACCATGTTCTTTAAGGTCTATATAGTATATATATTAAACCATGTTCTTTAAGGTCTATATAGTATATATATATATTAAACCATGTTCTTTAAGGTCTATATAGTATATATATTAAACCATGTTCTTTAAGGTCTATATAGTATATATATTAAACCATGTTGTGTTAAGGTCTATATAGTATATATATATTAAACCATGTTCTGTTAAGGTCTATATAGTATATATATTAAATCATGTTGTGTTAAGGTCTATATAGTATATATATATTAAACCATGTTCTGTTAAGGTCTATATAGTATATATCTTAAACCATGTTCTGTTAAGGTCTATATATATATATATATATATTAAACCATGTTCTGTTAAGGTCTATATAGTATATATATATATTAAACCATGTTCTTTAAGGTCTATATAGTATATATATTAAACCATGTTCTTTAAGGTCTATATAGTATATATATATTAAACCATGTTCTGTTAAGGTCTATATGGTATATATATATTAAACCGTGTTCTTTAAGGTCTATATAGTATATATATATTAAACCATGTTCTGTTAAGGTCTATATAGTATATATATATTAAACCATGTTCTTTAAGGTCTATATAGTATATATATATTAAACCATGTTCTGTTAAGGTCTATATAGTATATATATATTAAACCGTGTTCTTTAAGGTCTATATAGTATATATATTAAACCATGTTGTGTTAAGGTCTAGATAGTATATATATATTAAACCATGTTCTGTTAAGGTCTATATAGTATATATATATTAAACCATGTTCTTTAAGGTCTATATAGTATATATATATATATATATTAAACCATGTTCTTTAAGGTCTATATAGTATATATATTAAACCATGTTCTTTAAGGTCTATATAGTATATATATATATTAAACCATGTTCTTTAAGGTCTATATAGTATATATATATTAAACCATGTTCTTTAAGGTCTATATAGTATATATATTAAACCATGTTCTTTAAGGTCTATATAGTATATATATTAAACCATGTTCTTTAAGGTCTATATAGTATATATATATTAAACCATGTTCTTTAAGGTCTATATAGTATATATATTAAACCATGTTCTTTAAGGTCTATATAGTATATATATATATTAAACCATGTTCTTTAAGGTCTATATAGTATATATATATTAAACCATGTTCTTTAAGGTCTATATAGTATATATATTAAACCATGTTCTTTAAGGTCTATATAGTATATATATTAAACCATGTTGTGTTAAGGTCTATATAGTATATATATTAAACCATGTTCTGTTAAGGTCTATATAGTATATATATATATTAAACCATGTTCTTTAAGGTCTATATAGTATATATATATTAAACCATGTTGTGTTAAGGTCTATATAGTATATATATTAAACCATGTTCTGTTAAGGTCTATATAGTATATATATATTAAACCATGTTCTTTAAGGTCTATATAGTATATATATATTAAACCATGTTCTGTTAAGGTCTATATAGTATATATATATTAAACCATGTTCTGTTAAGGTCTATATAGTATATATATTAAACCATGTTCTGTTAAGGTCTATATAGTATATATATATTAAACCATGTTCTTTAAGGTCTATATAGTATATATTATTAAACCATGTTCTGTTAAGGTCTATATAGTATATATATATTAAACCATGTTCTGTTAAGGTCTATATAGTATATATATTAAACCATGTTCTGTTAAGGTCTGTATAGTATATATATATTAAACCATGTTCTTTAAGGTCTATATAGTATATATATATATATATATTAAACCATGTTCTTTAAGGTCTATATAGTATATATATTAAACCATGTTCTTTAAGGTCTATATAGTATATATATATATTAAACCATGTTCTTTAAGGTCTATATAGTATATATATATTAAACCATGTTCTTTAAGGTCTATATAGTATATATATTAAACCATGTTCTTTAAGGTCTATATAGTATATATATTAAACCATGTTCTTTAAGGTCTATATAGTATATATATATTAAACCATGTTCTTTAAGGTCTATATAGTATATATATTAAACCATGTTCTTTAAGGTCTATATAGTATATATATATATTAAACCATGTTCTTTAAGGTCTATATAGTATATATATATTAAACCATGTTCTTTAAGGTCTATATAGTATATATATTAAACCATGTTCTTTAAGGTCTATATAGTATATATATTAAACCATGCTGTGTTAAGGTCTATATAGTATATATATTAAACCATGTTCTGTTAAGGTCTATATAGTATATATATATATTAAACCATGTTCTTTAAGGTCTATATAGTATATATATATTAAACCATGTTGTGTTAAGGTCTATATAGTATATATATTAAACCATGTTCTGTTAAGGTCTATATAGTATATATATATTAAACCATGTTCTTTAAGGTCTATATAGTATATATATATTAAACCATGTTCTGTTAAGGTCTATATAGTATATATATATTAAACCATGTTCTGTTAAGGTCTATATAGTATATATATTAAACCATGTTCTGTTAAGGTCTATATAGTATATATATATTAAACCATGTTCTTTAAGGTCTATATAGTATATATTATTAAACCATGTTCTGTTAAGGTCTATATAGTATATATATATTAAACCATGTTCTGTTAAGGTCTATATAGTATATATATTAAACCATGTTCTGTTAAGGTCTGTATAGTATATATATATATATATTAAACCATGTTCTTTAAGGTCTATATAGTATATATATATTAAACCATGTTCTGTTAAGGTCTATATAGTATATATATATTAAACCATGTTCTTTAAGGTCTATACAGTATATATATTAAACCATGTTCTTTAAGGTCTATATAGTATATATATATATATTAAACCATGTTCTTTAAGGTCTGTATAGTATATATATATATATATATATTAAACCATGTTCTTTAAGGTCTGTATAGTATATATATATATATATATATATATATATATATATATATATTAAACCATGTTCTTTAAGGTCTATATAGTATATATATATTAAACCATGTTCTTTAAAGTCTGTATGTTGGAGTTCAGGCTTCATTTGACCTGTTAGAAGGAAATTCATTAATTTTGTCCATTACAGAGACGGAGGCCAAGACAAAAAAAAAGAAGCTGGTTTTAAAATATATATTTGCCATGTTTAACAAGTCCTGTAGATCAGATGTTAATGAAGCAATACAGACCACATTGAAGTGTCTTGAGTTTTGTTTGCCTGTTCTAGACTCGTGTAAAGAAGGGGGATTGACTGGGACAGGCAATGTAACATCGATAATGTTTTTAGGAAACATGTTTTCGTTCTCTCTAAAGCTAACTTTCATCAAGGTTTTATATGGTCTATTGGTTTCTCTCTTTTCATTGGCAGAATCCTTTTTCAGTGTTATGATATTCATAACATCCATATCCACCAGTCTATCTTCCTGTCAACTAACATAACTCTGCTGGTTGTCCTGGTAACAGATACCAGTGGGCAGATCTATTGTATTTGTTCAACTAAACTACAGCACTTACTTTGATGAGTCAAATCTGATCCTTTCTTCTCTTCTCCTCCTCTCACAGTTCCACTCAGCCCCGTTGTTTTCCTGCAGTCCACCAGCAGCACAGACAACCTCTTCATACCCAGCAGTAAGGTGCTACCGGGAGAGGCACGACACGGGGACTCCGGGAGGGAGGAAGGGCTAGCGTTGTCCTGGTAACCATAAAGAGGGGACACAGACACACATCATTATGGATGCTGATGTCACCGCTGTCATGAAGTGCTTTACTGAAGCCCAGACCCAGATAGAGCAAGCTGTATGCTAGACCAGACCAAGCTGTACCATCTGGTGTTCTGATCTGGAGAGACTCTTCTCTGCCTCGTCAGCATCAGGATGTTGTTGAGGCTCCCCAGAGGATCCATAATAGTCATGTCTCTCTCCTGTGTGAACAAGAACATCAAACAGATGTCTTAGACGAGGCATTAATATCTCTAAACAGGGCCTAAAATGCAAATGTTAAAGGGTTGTTCCACGAAATGGGTGCCTGTTGCGTCCCTTTGATATTTTAAGTATAAATTATGCTCCAATATTGCATTTTAAAAGCCTGTTATACTAGATGAGATGCACTTTAAATGTAGACCACGTGGATAATTTAATACATCTAATTTAAAAGACCCCAAAATATATGTACCAAAGGCAGATCGACCCTTTAACATTTCCTACAGTACTGAACAACATATTCAAGTGTAGAACTTCAGTAGAATGCCACTTTAAAACCCCACATTAGTTCAATAACTGCATAGTTTGTGCCCCTGTTTAAGACAGTACTCACTGGTGTTAATCAGATATTCTGTCTCCTCCTCTTTCACTCTCAAAACGTCTTCCTTCTTCACCTCTACTGCGATAGCATCCTCTTCCTCTCTAAAAGGTTCTTCCTCTGTTTCCTCAATAACATCATCTTCTTCTTTCACGACAATGTTCAGTCCCAAAGCTTCATTCTGCATACAGCAGGCCTCCTCTTCTTTAGCAGGGGAGGAGTAGTTTAGTGAACTCATGGTCCGGGATGTTAGAATTAGCGACTAGCCTAGTGCTAGTAAGGTAGCATTAGCGGCTAGGCTCAGTATCAGTGTTTAACAACTTTGCAAATTGAACAAGCAAATTACGTTAAAGTTAACCAGTTGATACGTCAAATGAACTGCGTTTACAACACTGAGATTAGCTCATGTACATTAACATGGTCTAAAGCGTCAATATTTCAGTTTTATGTTTGCTAGCAAGCTACCGAGGTGGTTGAAAGGCGCCTTGTTTTTCCTGAAGAAGCGTCCCGTCCAGTCTATTACACGTCACGCAAGAAGCATCACCTGAAAGACGCCCATCGCCATCTGCTGACTGGAGTGGGTAACGCAGTTTGGAAACAATAGGTACTACACTTTTTGTATTGGATAGAGCATCATAATAATTTAACAATAAGCTGATATTTTCTCTTACGTCTAACAAATAATATGTTACTGTACACAGACAACAAAAAAAAAGCATAATATGAATATGTGGATGATGAATAAATACTTCTACGAATAGGTAGTGTTTTAATACACATTTGCTCTGTTCATTTTTCACATTCGTTTTTATCTAGATGTGACGGTACTAATCCCTTAAAGCTACGCTCTTTAAGATACAAATCATCCTGTAAACCAGGGGTGGGCAACTCCAGTCCTCGGGGCCTGATTGTTGTCACACGTTTTCTCCATCCCGCAAACACCGCTGATTAATCAAACTGCATTCTAAACTGAAGATCATGATTAAGTGATTATTGGAGTCTGGTGTGTTAGCTGGGGCTGGGGCAAAACTGTGACACTAATCAGGCCCTCGAGGACTGGAATTGCCCAACCCCGCTGGAAACAATAGAGCAAATGCATCACATGCAAATAGAACTTGATAATCTGTGGTGCTTTATACTGAGTCTACAAAACATTAAGAACACCTGCTCCTTCCATGACTTAGACTGACCAGGTGAACCCAGGCTAAAGCTATGATCCCTTATTGATGCCACTATATAAATCCACTTCAGTCAGTGTAGATGAAGGGGAGGAGATGGCTTAAATAAGGATTTTTAAGCCTTGAGACAAATGAGACATGGATTGTGTATGTGTGCCATTCAGAGGGTGAATGGGGAAGACAAAATAGTTAAGAGCCTTTGAACAGGGTATGGTAGTAGGTGCCAGGCGCAGGTTTGTGTCAATAACTGCAATGCTGCTGGGTTTTTCCAGCTTCCCATGTGATTTGTTTTCTCATGAGCATGGCCTTATTTCTACTACAGCATATTGGATGACTGTCATTCATATTCCATTCACCCTGTTCAATGTAACAGCAACAGGTTTAGGCTACTATATGATACTAGAATTTTCCCTATACCCATCATAAGATTGCTACAACCTAGCCTATGAATGGAAGTTTAGAATGTACAGTGCCTTGCGAAAGTATTCGGCCCCCTTGAACTTTTGCGACCTTTTGCCACATTTCAGGCTTCAAACATAAAGATATAAAACTGTATTTTTTTTGTGAAGAATCAACAACAAGTGGGACACAATCATGAAGTGGAACGACATTTATTGGATATTTCAAACTTTTTTAACAAATCAAAAACTGAAAAATTGGGCGTGCAAAATTATTAAGCCTGCACGAAACACAGACCTTATCTGAAGTGGATCAAGACATTCTCCATGGAAGACATGAACAGAGGTGGTTTAAGCCTGCACGAAACACAGACCTTATCTGAAGTAGATCAAGACATTCTCTATGGAAGACATGAACAGAGGTGGTTTAAGCCTGAACGAAACACAGACCTTATCTGAAGTAGATCAAGACATTCTCCATGGAAGACATGAACAGAGGTGGTTTAAGCCTGAACGAAACACAGACCTTATCTGAAGTAGATCAAGACATTCTCCATGGAAGACATGAACAGAGGTGGTTTAAGCACGAAACACAGACCTTATCTAAAGTAGATCAAGACATTCTCCATGGAAGACATGAACAGAGGTGGTTTAAGCCTGAACGAAACACAGACCTTATCTGAAGTAGATCAAGACATTCTCCATGGAAGACATGAACAGAGGTGGTTTAAGCCTGAACGAAACACAGACCTTATCTGAAGTGGATCAAGACATTCTCCATGGAAGACATGGACAGAGGTGGTTTAAGCCTGAACGAAACACAGACCTTATCTGAAGTGGATCAAGACATTCTCCATGGAAGACATGAACAGAGGTGGTTTAAGCCTGAACGAAACACAGACCTTATCTGAAGTGGATCAAGACATTCTCCATGGAAGACATGAACAGAGGTGGTTTAAGCCTGAACGAAACACAGACCTTATCTGAAGTGGATCAAGACATTCTCCATGGAAGACATGAACAGAGGTGGTTTAAGCCTGAACGAAACACAGACCTTATCTGAAGTGGATCAAGACATTCTCCATGGAAGACATGAACAGAGGTGGTTTAAGCCTGAACGAAACACAGACCTTATCTGAAGTGGATCAAGACATTCTCCATGGAAGACATGAACAGAGGTGGTTTAAGCCTGAACGAAACACAGACCTTATCTGAAGTGGATCAAGCCATTCTCCATGGAAGACATGAACGGTGTAAAATAACGAAGGAACCCCTTCCAAGTTACATAAAGTTGAAATAAATAAATAAAGTTCAGCCGCAAGTTATTACAGGAATTATAACGCGTCAACTATTTCTCTCTAAACCATATACCTTTGACTATCACGAGCCTGCTGCTGCCTACCACCCCTCAGTCAGACTGCTCTATCAAATATCAAATCATAGACTTAACTATAATAAAGACACCCGAAATACGAGCCTTAGGTCAAATCCGTAAACTATCACCTCGAAATCAAAACGTTTATTCCGTTCCGTGTTTTATCTGACGGGTGGCATCCATGAGTCTAAATGTGCCTGTTACATTGCACAACCTTCAATATTATGTCATAATTACGTAAAATACTGGCAAATTAGTTTGCAAAGAGCCAGGCGGCCCAAACTGTTGCATATACCCTGACTCTGCGTGCACTGAACGCAAGAGAAGTGACACAATTTAACCTGGTTAATATTGCCTGCTAACCTGGATTTCTATTAGCTAAATATGCAGTTTTAAAAATATATACTTGCATATTGATTTTAAGAAAGGAATTGATGTTTATGGTTAAGTACACATTGGAGCAACGACAGTCGTTGATTGATTGTTTTTTATAAGATAAGTTTAATGCTAGCAAGCAACTTACCTTGGCTTACTGCATTCCATAACAGGCAAGGCTCCTGTCGTGGAAGATTCAGAATTAGTTGGTAACATATGTAAGATGTTTTATATTCATCAAATGTGTGTAAGTTACTTCTCATCAGAATGTTATTTTTGTATAATACTGTGGCGAGGTTGCAGTTATCTGTTCTATGTCAAGACTAAGTTGCATGGGCCGCTGAGAGGGGAGAGGTCAAAGTGTCATCATGTGTAAACATATATTTTACTCCCTACCTTTCCCAGTGGGGAAAGGAGGGTGGCAGTGTCTGGAATCATTCTATGCTCCCTCTAATGTTGTTTCTATCTTAACCTATAGCCTCATTCTCCTCTCCGTGAGCTTGTCCAGGATTGGTTGTATTTAGAATTGGTTGTATCTAAATGACAATTTGATATATGCCTGTTGATATGGAGGGTTGGTTTATGGTTCTGGGGTTTGAGTAAGGAGACAAAGCTGAACGATTTATTATGTCTATGCTGTCTTATCCTGTGTGTGTGTCTTTACTATAAAGGACCGCATTTACAATGTGGAAGTGGCTCTCAGAGAATTCATGGTTAGACACTGAATCGATCTGAGAGTCACAGGGTTGTGATAGAGCTCATATAATTAAAGATGGACTTTTATAACTAACTCTGACTTGTGTTGTGGTTTGCTCCCATGATTTGGTAAATAGAGGAAATTTCCACGACACTCCTCGTGGAGTGCAATGTCATCAGGTAGTTAGAGTGATGGACTAGTTAACTGTAAGGTTGCAAGATTGGATCCCCCGAGCTGCCCCTGAACGATGCAGAACGTTCCTAGGCCGTCATTGAAAATAAAAATGCGTTCGTATCTGACTTGCCTAGTTAAATAAAGGTGTAAATAAAAAAAAAATAATAATAAAAAAATTGCCGCCCAAAAATGCCGATTTCCGATTGTTATGAAAACTTGAAATCGGCCCTAATTAATCGTCCATTCCGATTAATCGGTCGACCTCTAATTAACATTTTCCATTACAGAGTCAGTGAACATTTTCATTTCATTAAATCATCAGTGGACCAAAAATGCAAATGTCAACAATGGAACAAATGCATCACATCCAAAATATCACTTGATTATCTGTAGTGCTGGAGGAATGACACACCCAGACAAACACACACAAAGAGTTTAAGAAATTATCATTTAAACACAGGGAATCTGATCTACTCTATATTCAAACTGACATAATGTCACGAGAATCTTTATCCCAACCATCAGCCTATAGCTTTGACCAATTCTCAGAGGTTTGTAAGAAAAGGTTAAAAGGTTAAAAGGTTAAAAGGTTAAAAGGTTAATGAATAATTAGACAAAGCCCCCAGTCTGCAACAGGTTCGTTCTTTATTCAGAGAACATTCTGAAAATCCCACAAGCACATAGCCTTTCATACCTCACATTTGGTCATACCATCTACCATACCCCTTATGAATGCCCCTCTTCTCTAACGCTGTCAATGCTATTTACAAGTCTACTCCAACACATTACATTTGGTCATACCATCTACCATACCCCTTATGAATGCCCCTCTTCTCTAACGCTGTCAATGCTATTTACAAGTCTACTCCAACACATTACATTACATTATCATATTCTCCGTAACATGTTACATAATCGTCTGCAAGCCTAACAGTTTCTCCCCTCCCTGGGTGGGGAGACCTGCTTCCTGTTATCAGTTTCACAGTTGTCTGCAAGCCTAACAGTTTCTCCCCTCCCTGGGTGGGGAGACCTCCTTCCTGTTATCAGTTTCACAGTTGTCTGCAAGCCTAATAGTTTCTCCCCTCCCTGGGTGGGGAGACCTCTTTCCTGTTATCAGTTTCACAGTTGTCTGCAAGCCTAACAGTTTCTCCCCTCCCTGGGTGGGGAGACCTCCTTCCTGTTATCAGTTTCACAGTTGTCTGCAAGCCTAACAGTTTCTCCCCTCCCTGGGTGGGGAGACCTCCTTCCTGTTATCAGTTTCACAGTTGTCTGCAAGCCTAACAGTTTCTCCCCTCCCTGGGTGGGGAGACCTCCTTCCTGTAATCAGTTTCACAATTGTCACAAGTTGTCTGTTGACAGTTCCTCCTATCGTTGTATGTCTCACTTAAATGGCTAAATAGTAAAGTCTTGTCCTATGCATATTAGAGAATTATAGTCTTGTAATTCTAATACATTTCCTTTCAGGGTGGAATATTTTAGTCATTACCGTAAACATATAAATTCCTTTATCACATACTCAATATTCAATTCATGTATATGTTAGTTTGAGTATACTTTGTACCATTTAATTTCATAACAACAAGTAAACACATTCTCAGTCAACGATATACAACCATGGGAGCACCGTGTATGTTCTCTGATGAATTTTAAGTCAATGTGATGTAAAATATCAATATACACGCTAGGAGAAGTAATTATTCTCTCCTGTGTGGATTCGCACATGATGTTTAAGTGACTGTGATGTGTAACATGTCTTCCCACAGTCTGAGCATTTGTAAGGCTTGTCCCCTGTGTGCAGTCTCATGTGTTCTTTCAGGCTTCTTAAATGGGTAAACCGCTTTGCACACTGGGCGCATTGGTAAGGCTTCTCCCCTGTGTGCAGTCTCATGTGTTCTTTCAGGCTTCTTAAATGGGTAAACCGCTTTGCACACTGGGAGCAGTGGTAAGGCTTCTCCCCTGTGTGTATTCGCACATGGGCTTTCAGGCCAAAACGCTTTCCACACTGGGAGCAGCGGTAAGGCTTCTCCCCTGTGTGTATTCGCTCATGAGCTTTGAGGGTGTCTATCTGCTTACAACTCTTTCCACACTGGGAGCAATGGTGTGGCTTTTCTATGGGGAAACACCCACTCATGTCTTTTCAAGCTAACTAACTGGCTAAAACTCATCCCACAATGGGAGCAAAGGTAACGTTTTGCTATTTTGGAGTAAGGCTTCTCCCCAGTGTGTGTCCTCTCATGTCTTTTCAGGCTTCTGAACTTGGTAAAACTATTTCCAATCTGGGAGCAGAGGTGTCGTCTTGCTGGTTTGGACGGCTTTGGTTCCTCCAAGATTGGTTTTCCTCCTGCCAAAGACAGTGTTGATTTTAAGAGAAACCAGAATGAAATCTCCCCATGATAAAACTGCCTTGCTGTGAGGTTTAATACAAATCAGATCCCTCAACCTGAGGCCAGTTTTCAAACATTTAATTATTTAAAACAATCTTTGTGTGATTCTAAAACAAATGTTGTAGAGCTTCCTGGTAATTACTGATATGTTTACATCACCTATCATTCTTTCTGTTTTATAATTCGGAACACAAAAAACTAGAATGTTCTAGATCACTCAAGACAGACATAGCTGGATTCCTATCAAGCAGGTGGTTGTAAATATATAACTTTCATAGCTGTACGATACAGAATGTGACCTACACACTTCCTTAAACATTAAATAAGTAAAGAAGTCATTCTGTGTGGAAGTTTATTTTTTACATTGGAGACAGACACAAAGCACATCAGTAACATCTCCCCATAGGGTCGACACATTCCAAGATGGCGTAGCAGTTGGACGTGTGTTTTGTCTTGTCCTGTCCCGTGTAAATATCATTTAATATATATTTTTCTTTTCATATATTTTAATCTCACTTTCCATCTACGGACTGAATATACTCTCCTGCAACCCGCCTCACCCAATGTGGTACGGATCTGCTATTTTTATACTTTAGAACCAGAACCTCCATCAGGAGCTAGTCAGCTAACTAGTTACTAGTCAGTTAGCCACTGCTAGCAGTCTTCACCGTTAAGTCGGACACCAGCCAGCTTCAGCTCGGCCAATACTTGCCAGTCTGCACAGCGTGATATCAACCCAGAGCATATCGGACTGCTTTTTCTCTACCACATCTCCTGATTCCTACTGCAAGCTCTGAACCTTTACAGCGGATCATCTTAGCTAGCTAGCTGCAATCTGAGTGGCTACTCCTGGCTAACGTCTCTGTGCCGAAGCAAGCACCAGTTAGCCTTGAGCTAGCCTCGAATTAGGCACATCTCCCGGCTTGCCGAAGCGGTCCACCAGCCTATTCTTGGGCTACAATACCTCTTTTGCCAATTGGCCTGGACCCATTACTGCCGCCGGTCCATCACGACTGGTCTGCCGACGTAATCGTCTGAGGTGGTTTCAACAGGCTCTTCTGTTGCGACATCGCAATAGGCCCATCTGCTAACCCCGGCCCGCTAGCGGTCTGAATCACCGTGTCTCCAGCCCGCCTAGCGTAGTAGCAACTACTGAATCGGCACCCTGACTCACCTATTGCTGCTCATTGGACCCTATGATCAGTCAGCTACACGTGCCTCTCCCTAATGGCAATATGCCTTGTCTATTGCTGTTTAGGTTAGTTATTATTGTCTTATTTCACTGTAGAGCCCCCAGCCCAACATGCCTTAGATAGCCCTTTTGTCCCACCCCCCACAAATGCAGTGACCTCACCTGGGTTAACTGGTGCTTCTAGAGACTAAGCATCTCTCATCGTCACTCAATGCCTAGGTTTACCTCCACTGTACTCACATCCTACCATACCCTTGTCTGTACATTATTCCTTGAATCTATTCTTCAACGCCAAAGAAATCTGCTCCCTTTACTCTGTTCTGAACGCACTAGACAACCAGTTCTTATAGCCTTTAGCCGTACTCTAATCCTACTCCTCCTCTGGTGATGTAGCGGTTAACCCCTGCATCCCCCAGCACCACTCCCATTCCTCAGGCCCTGCAGCCCCCAGCACCACTCCCATTCCCCAGGCCCTGCAGCCCCCAGCACCATTCCCATTCCCCAGGCCCTGCAGCCCCCAGCACCACTCCCATTCCCCAGGCCCTGCAGCCCCCAGCACCACTCCCATTCCCCAGGCGCTCTCATTTGTTGACTTCTGTAACTGTAAAAGCCTTGGTTTTATGAATGTTAACATCAGAAGCCTCCTCCCTAAGTTTGTTTTATTCACTGCTTTAGCACACTCTGCCAACCCTAATGTCCTAGACGTGTCTGAATCCTGGTTTAGGAAGATCACCAAAAATCATGACATTTTCATCCCCAACTACAACATTTTCTGACAAGATAGAACTTCCAAAGGGGGCGGAGTTGCAATCTACTGCAGAGATAGCCTGCAGAGTTCTGTCGTACTATCCAGGTCTGTACCCAAACAAATTGAGCTTCTACTTCTAAAAATCCACCTTTCCAGAAACAAGTCTCTCACCGTTGCCGCTTGTTATAGACCCCCCCCCAGCCCCCAGCTGTGCCCTGGACACCATATGTGAATTGATTGCCCCAGATCTATCTTCAGAGTTCGTACTGTTAGGTGACCAAAACTGGGATATGCTTAACACCCCGGCAGTCCTACAATCTAAGCTAGATGCCCTCAATCTCACACAAATTATCAAGGAATTTACCAGGTACAACCCTAAATCCATAACCATGGGCACCCTCATAGATATCATCCTGACCAACTTGCCCTCTAAATACACCTCTGCTGCCTTCAACCAGGATCTCAGCGATCACTGCCTCACTGCCTCATTGCCTGCGTCTGTGGTCAAACGACCACCCCTCATCACTGTCTAGCGCTCCCTAAAACACTTCAGCAAGCAGGCCTTTCTAATCGACCTGGCCCAGATATCCTGGTAGGATATTGACCTCATCCCGTCAGTAGAGGAGCCTGGTTGCTCTTTAAAAGTAATTTCCTCCCCATCTTAAATAAGCATTCAAAAAATGTAGAACTAAGAACAGATATAGTCCTTGGTTCACCCCAGACTTGACTGCCCTTGAACAGAAGAAAAACATCCTGTGGCGTTCGGCATTAGCATTGAACAGCCCCTGCGATATGCAACTTTTCAGGGAAGTCAGGAACCAATATACACAGTCAGCTAGGAAAGCTAAGGGCTAACTTTTTCAAACAGAAATTTGCATCGTGTAGCACTAATTCCAAAATGCGCTACCCAGGCGGAGAAAAATCCTGGATCATTGTTACTCTAACTTCCACGACGCATACTAAGCCCCATCCTCCTTTCGGCAAATCTGACCACGACTCCATTTTGTTGCTCCCAGCCTATAGACAGAAACTAAAACAGGATACGCCCGTGCTCATGTCTGTTCAACGCTGGTCTGACCAATCTGACCACGACTCCATTTTGTTGCTCCCAGCCTATAGACAGAAACAAGACCAGGATGTCTTGCTCCCAGGCAGACTAAAACACTTTTTTGTCCGCTTTGAGGACAATACAGTGCCACTGACATGGCCTGCAACCAAAACATGTGGCCTCTCCTTCACTGCAGCCGAGGTGAGTAAAACATTTAAACGTGTTAACCCTCGCAAGGCTGCAGGCCCAGACGGCATCCCCAGCCGCGCCCTCAGAGCATGCGCAGACCAGCTGGCTGGTGTGTTTACGGACATATTCAATCAATCCCTATCCCAGTCTGCTGTTCCCACATGCTTCAAGAGGGCCACCATTGTTCCTGTTCCCAAGAAAGCTAAGGTAACTGAGCTAAACGTCTACCGCCCCCCCGTAGCACTCACTTCCGTCATCATGAAGTGCTTTGAGAGACTAGTCAAGAACCATATCACCTCCACCCTACCTGACACCCTAGACCCACTCCAATTTGCTTACCGCCGCAATAGGTGCACAGACGACGCAATCTCAACCACACTGCACACTGCCCTAACCATCTGGACAAGAGGAATACCTATGTAAGAATGCTGTTCATCGACTACAGCTCAGCATTTAACACCATAGTACCCTCCAAACTCGTCATTAAGCTCGATACCCTGGGTCTCGACCCCGCCCTGTGCAACTGGGTCCTGGACTTCCTGATAGGCCGCCCCCAGGTGGTGAGGGTAGGTAACAACATCTCCACCCCACTGATCCTCAACACTGGGGCCCCACAATGGTGCGTTCTCAGCCGCATTTTTCTACAGCTGGCCATGCTTTCCACCTGGCTACCCCTACCCGAGAAACAGCTCTGCACCCCCTGCAGCTACTATCCCTACCCGGTAAAGAGCTCTGCACCCCCTGCAGCAACTACCCCTACCCGAGTAACAGCTCTGCACCCCCTGCAGCTACTACCCCTACCCAAGAAACAGCTCTGCACCCCCTGCAGCTACTACCCCTACCCGAGAAACAGCTCTGCACCCCCTGCAGCTACTCCCCCTACCCGAGAAACAGCTCTGCACCCCCTGCAGCAACTTAGTTAAGCCTATTTATTTCCTTACCTTCCTAATCTTACTATATTTGAACATGTTGTACACATGTACTTTTCTATTGTGTTACTGACTGTACCTTTGTTTATCCCATGTGTAACTGTGTTGTTGTTTTTGTAGCACTGCTTTGCTTTATCTTGGTCCCAGTTGTAAATGAGAACTTGGATAAATAAAGGTGAAAAAAAGGCATTATTTATTTATTTAGAAGTTCACTTTTTTTTTTTTTTTACATGAGCTTAGCATATGTGGGAACTCCTTCAAGACTGGTTGTCCTGGTAACAGATAGAGGGCAGATCTATTTTCATTTGTTCAAACTAAACTACAGCACTTACTTTGATGTGTCAAATCTGATCCTTTCTTCTCTGCTCCTCCTCTCACAGTTCCACTCAGCCCCGTTGTTTTCCTGCAGTCCACCAGCAGCACAGACAACCTCTTCATACCCAGCAGTAAGGTGCTACCGGGAGAGGCACGATACAGGGACTCCGGGAGGGAGGAAGGGCTAGCGTTGTCCTGGTAACCATGAAGAGGGGACACATACACATATCATTATGGATGCTGATGTCACTATTGCCATAAAGTGCTTTACAGAAACCCAGATCCCGATAGAGCAAGCTGTATGTTAGACCAGACCAAGCTGTATGCTAGACCAGACCAAGCTGTACCATCTGGTGTTCTGATCTGGAGAGACTCTTCTCTGCCTCGTCAGCATCAGGATGTTGTCGAGGCTCCCCGGAGGATCCACAATAGTCATGTCTCTCTCCTGTGTGAACGAGAACATCAAAGGGATAAACTTATGACCATCTATTACAATCACAGAGCCTTACAAGAGGCATTAATATGTCTAAAAAGGGCCTAAAAACGGCTGATTTTATAAAATATTGTTTGTGATGCAAATGTAAAAGGATCGTTCGATGAATTGGGTGAATTTTGCGTCCCATTGATCTTTGATATTCTAAGTATAAATGATGCACCAATATTGACTTTTAAAAGCCTGTTATATTAGATGAAGATCACTTTAATATAGACCACATGGATAATTCCATTAATCTAATATAAAAGTAACAAAAATATACGTACCAATGACGGATTGCACCTTTAACAATTGATTCACATTTAAAAGTCTCAAAAATATATGTTCCAATGGCAATTAAACATGTCCTACAGTACTGAACAACATATTCAAGTGTTGAACTTCAGTATAATGCCCCTTTAAAACCACACGTGTTTTTAAGACAGAACTCACTGGTGTTAATCGGATCTTCTGTCTCCTCCTCTTTCACTCCCAAAACGACTTCCTCCTTCACCTTTATTGAGACAGCATCTTCTTCCTCTCATTCCCCTATAACATCCTCCTCTTTCATCCTGACAGCTTCTACCACCTCTTCCACTCTGGCAGCCTCTATCCCCTCTTCCACTCTGGCAGCCTCCATCCCCTCTTCCACTCTGGCAGCCTCCATCCCCTCTTCCTCTTTCACTACAATAGGTTCTTTCTCATCTTTCACTGTAATACCATCCTCCTCTTCCTCCTTTTTCATTCTGAAAGCTTCTTCCTCTCCTTTCACTGTAACAGCCTCCTCTTCTTCTTCTTTTATGACAATGTTCAGCTCTAGAGCTTCTTTCTCCGTCCAGCAGACCTCCTCTTCTTTAGCAGGGGAATTGTAGTTTAGTGAGCTCATGGTCCGGGATGTTAGCTAGTTAGTTAGCATTAGCGACTAGACTAGTGCTAACCTCAGTATCAATCTTTAAAGTTTGCAAATTGAACAAGCACATTAGGTTAAAGTTCACCAGTAGATACGTCAACAGAATTTTGTTTAAAACACTGAGATTAGCTAATGTACATTAACATGGTCTAAAGAATCAATCTTACAGTTTTATGTTGGCTAGCAGGCTACCGAGGTGGTTGAAAGAGTTGGCGCCTTGTTGTTCCAGTCCATTATATGTCACGCAAGAAGCATCACCTGAAAGACGCTCATCGCCATCTGTTGACTGGAGTGGGTAACGCAGTTTGGAAACAATCGTTACAACACTTTTTGTGTTGGAAAGAACATCATAATAATTTAACAATAAGTTGATATATTTTCTATTCCATCTTACAAATAATACTTTCCTGTACACAGAAGTAGAAGCTTAATATGAACATGTATATTGATTGAATTTAATAGACAATTTGTAAAACACATACATAAGGTTGCTCCAGCTGGTGACGCCTCCACATACAATTTAAGAAAATCATGAAGGATAACACAATCATGCTTAACAGATATATATATATATATACACAAGACAATCACAATATAATAAACAACAGACACCAAAAAAGCAGACCACATGCCATACCGGGCATTTCCCTCTCCCCTCCACCTACTTTAGGTGGGACGGCAGGGTAGCCTAGTGGTTAGAGCTTTGGACTAGTAACCGAAAGGTTGCAAGTTCAAATCCCTGAGCTGACATCCCCTTTGTCTTTCTCAACCACATTTTTGAATCATCTGCATATAGGAAAAGGTCACATGTACAGGTAGATTTCAGATCATTTATATACAATAGAAATAAAAGTGGACCCAGTATACTCCCTTGGGGAACCCCGCAGTTCCAGATTTTGGGTTTAGACAGGGTCCCATCCACATTCCACCATCTGTTTTCTTCCTTGCAGGTAAGGGCTGACCCCATTTCACTGCTAAGTTGTTAAAGCCAATCCAAACTTCCCAATGCTGCCCCCAAGCCCTAAGAAGTTAAAGCCCATGGCTCTTAGTTTGATGAACAGAATCTCAAGATCCACTTTATCGAACGCCTTTTGAAGATCTAACATAACCGTACCACAAAATGTTCCTCCGTCTACTTCCTTCCTTATGCCCTCAGTCAGATATAGTAGGCGGGTGTCAGGTGGAATGGGATTTCCTGAAGCCAGATTGGAGCTCATATAATAGGTAATGTAAGGAAATAGAACTGTCAATCTGCTTGAACATAATCTTTTTCCGTGACCTTCAATAAAGCACACGGGATTGAGAGTTAGGCCGATAGTTTCCATGATCTAACGTATTCTCTTTTTTTTATATATATAAAAGGAATGACCCTTGCAGGTTTTAGTTCACTGGGGAAATACCCCTAGTTCAAATAGACAGATTCACCTTCGATAAAGCACACGGGATTGAGAGTTAGGCCGATAGTTTCCATGATCTAACGTATTCTCCTTTTTTTTTATATATATAAAAGGAATGACCCTTGCAGGTTTTAGTTCACTGGGGGAAATACCCCTAGTTCAAAGAGACGGAGTCACAATGTGAGTTACTCATGACAATACCGCAGCATCCTTTAGAAAATCTGGCAGGAATCTTGTCAAGGCCCGTTGCTATGGAACGGTCAAGTTCTTTCAGCCTCTCCAGCACAGTTCACTAAAAAGACACCTTTTCAAATGAAAAAAAAAATCTACTTGAATACCCTGCTGTGAGTAAAACTGCTGGACATGACCCTCCCCCTCCCCCCCCATAGCAACCTGATTGACAAGGTAACTTGCTAACTATTGTGTTAGCTATAGTTGTAAAATGATGGCGTCGACGGAGATGATTAGTTCTTAATTAAACAACTCTGCGGTATTTTGTTTGTTTTTGTACTATTTGATTTGTTTCATTACATACAGCCGGGAAGGCTAATGGATATTTGGCTTGACACCTAAAACCCTCACAAAACCTTTACAGATGCACAATTGAGAGCATCCTGTCGGGCTGTACCCACTGCCCACAACTACAAAGCTCTCCAGAGGGTGGTGCGATCTGCCCAACGCATTATCGGGGGGGGGGCAAACTTCTCGACCTCCAACAGCACCTGATGCCATAGGAAGGCCAAAAATAACATCAACCACCCGAGCCACTGTCTGTTCACCCCGCTATCATCCAGAAGGCGAGGTCAGCACAGGTGCATCAAAGCTGGGACCGAGAGACTGAAAAACAGCTTCTATCTCAAGGCCTTCAGACTGTTAAACAGCTTATATCTCAAGGCCATCAGACTGTTAAACAGCCATCACTAGCACATTAGAGGCTGCTGCCTATTGGCATAGACCAGAAATCACTGGCCACTTTAAGGAATGGAACACTAGTCACTTTAATAGTGTTTACATATCTTGCATTACTCATCTCATATGTACATACTGTATTCTATACTATTCCACTGTAACTTAGTCCGTTCCGCTCTGACGTCGCTCGTCCATATACGTATTCAGTCTTAATTCATTCCTACTTAGATGTGTGTGTATTGGTTATATGTTGCGTAATCTGTTAGATATTACTGCACTGTCTAAGCTAGAAGAACAAGCATATCGCTGCACCCGCAAAAAACATCTGCTAACCACGTATATGTGACCAATACAATTTGATTTTGGTAAAATTACAGACACTACCATCTTACACTACTTCTAACAAATGGTAAAATTACAGACACTACCATCTTACACTACTTCTAGCAAATGGCAAAATTACAGACACTACCATCTTACACTACTTCTAACAAATGGTAAAATTACAGACACTACCATCTTACACTACTTCTAGCAAATGGCAAAATTACAGACACTACCATCTTACACTACTTCTAGCAAATGGCAAAATTACAGACACTACCATCTTACACTACTTCTAACAAATGGTAAAATTACAGACACTACCATCTTACACTACTTCTAACAAATGTGTCAAATATGGCTATTGGATCTTCCCAGACTCTTATCATCGGATGGGCCCCAGCCATCAATCTGCAAGGCTCTTTTGATCTGTGGAACCTTGCAAGTTGATTAGTGACAATAGATTTATAAAGTATTTGCTTGTTCGTTTGATGAAAATGTAATTGAAACTTAAAAGTGAAAATGATTTTGTTTAGAATTTATTTCCTGTTGGGAAGTTTACATTATAGGACCATTCAGGACACTACTATGATACACATCCCTATGATATCCTATGATACTGTGATACACATCCCTGTGATATCCTATGATATCCTATGATATCCTATGATACTGTGATACACATCCCTATGGGCCAGTGCTTAATTATCCCCAAAATCAGTCTGAGATAAGTTTATTTACATAAAAATACATGCAGTAGAGAAAACACTGGAAAGTCAATACCTAACACAAATTTCCCGAGTCTCTGCAGCCTACTCTCCACCACGTATCAGGCTTGCACCTCTCCGATGTCCCACTGTTCAGAGGCATATATTTGTCCTACTGTTCAGCAGCCTAAATCTGTCCTCTTTCCTACTGTTCAGTAGCCTACATCCTGATCTCCTGTGTGTTTTGTCTCATGTGTTCTCATGTTACCTAACTGATCAAAACAATTTCCACACTGGGAGGAGTGGTAAGGCTTCTCCCCTGTGTGTGTATTCTCTCATGTGTTTTCAAGTTCAATAACTGGGTAAAACTCTTTCCACACTGGGAGCAGTGGTACAGCTTTTCTGCTGTGTGTATTCTCTCATGCCGTTTCAGGTCCCCTAACTGGTTAAAACCCCTTCCACACTGGGAGCAGCGGTAAGGCTTCTCTCCTGTGTGTATTCTCTCATGCCGTTTCAGGTCCCCTAACTGGTTAAAACGCTTTCCACACCGGGAGCAGTGGTACGGTTTCTCTCCTGTGTGTATTCTCTCATGTCGTTTCAGGTCCCCTAACTGGTTACAACCCTTTCCACACTGAGAGCAGTGGTAAGGCTTCTCTCTTGTGTGTGATCTCTCATGTTTTTTAAGGTAGCTTTTCTGATTAAAACTCTTTCCACACTGGGAGCAGCGGTAAGGCTTCTCCCCTGTGTGTAATTGCTCATGTGTTTTCAGGTTACATAAGTGGATAAAACGCTTTCCACACTGGGAGCAGTGGTAAGGCTTCTCCCCTGTATGTATTATCTCATGTGTTTTCAGGTTACGTAAGTGGGTAAAACTCTTTCCACACTGGGAGCAGTGGTACAGCTTTTCTCCTGTATGTATTCTCTCATGTCGTTTCAGATCACCTAAGTGGTTACAACCCTTTCCACACTGGGAGCAATAGTACAGATTTTCTCCTGTGTGTATTCTCTCATGTCGTTTCAGGTCACCTAAGTGGTTACAAGCTTTTCCACACTGGGAGCAGTGGTACAGCTTTTCTCCTGTGTGTATTCTCTCATGTCGTTTCAGGTCACCTAACTGGTTACAACCCTTCCCACACTGGGAGCAGTGGTAAGGCTTTTCTCCTGTGTGTACTCTCTCGTGTTTTTTCAGGTAGCTTTTCTGGTTAAAACTCTTTCCACACTGGGAGCAGCAGTATGGCTTATCACCTGTGTGTACTTGCTCATGTGTTTTCAGGTTATTTAAGTGGGCAAAATTCTTTCCACACTGGGAGCAATGGTAAGGCTTCTCCCCTGTGTGTATTCTCTCGTGTGTTTTCAGGTTACGTAAGTGGGTAAAACTCCTTCCACACTGGGAGCAGCAGTACAGCTTTTCTCCTGTGTGTATTCTCTCATGTGTTTTCAGATTACACAAGTAGGTAAAACTCTTTCCACACTGGGAGCAGTGGTAAGGCCTCTCCTCTGTGTGTATTCTCTCGTGTTTTTTCAGGTAGCTTTTCTGGTTAAAACCCTTTCCACACTGGGAGCAGTCGTACGGCTTCTTCCCTGTGTGTATTCTCTCATGTTGGATCAGGTGTCCTTTCTGGTTAAAACTCTTTCCACACTGGGAGCAGTGGTAAGGCTTCTCCCCTGTGTGTATTATCTCGTGTTGTTTCAGGTCCCATAACCGGTTACAACCCTTTCCACAGTGGGAGCACTGGTGTCTTCTTGCTGGTTTGGACGTCCCTGGTTCTGGTTCCTCTGAGTCTGGTCTTTCTCCTGCCAAAGACAGTGTGTTTTTTAAAATAGAGACCTGAATGAAACCTCCACATGATAAAATGGCCTTGCTACGAGAGTAAATCCTAATCAGATCCCTCAATAACCTAAGGCCAGTTTTAACATTCTTGGTGTGACTTTAAAACAAATGTTGTAGAGTTTCCTTGTAATTACTGATAATGTTTACATGACTTATTTTATTCATTCTGTTTTACAAGTCAGAACACAAAACACTAGACAGTTCTATGACACAGACATCGCTGGATTCCTATCAAGCAGGTGGTTGTAATTATATAACCCTCATAGCTGTATGATACAGGATGTGACCTACGCACTTCCTTAAAGCGAAAATAAGTCAATAAAACATTGTGTAGAAGTCCAAAACTAGTTTTTACGTCGAAGACAGAAAGCACATCAGTAACATCTCCCCGTTGTTGAAAGGGTTCGGCACGCTATGTAATGTTTTCTATCTTGACTGTCACTGATGTCATGACATTTTGGCTAAAGGAAAAAAAAATAAGGTGAAATATTTTGGGTAGATGTTCCTAAAAACTGATAGTAACTATATAGAGTAAGTTTATATACAGCCATATTATAAAGTCTGAAAGGGCTTGTACATTCACATGAATTCACTATGACATCATCATATGTTCCTAAAACTGATAGAAACTACACTGAACAAAAATATAAACGCAACATGTAAAGTGTTGGTCCCATGGCTTCATGAGCTGAAATAAAAGATCCCTGAAATGTTCCATACAAAAAGCTTATTTCTCACAAAATTGTACACAAATTTTACATCCCTGTTACTGAACATGTATTCTTTGCCAAGATAATCCATCCACCTGACAGGTGTGGCATATCAAGAAGCTGATTAAACAGCATTATCATTACACAAGAATAAGGTGAAATATTTGGAAAGATGTTCCTAAAACTGATAGAAACTACACTGAACAAAAACGCAACATGTAAAGTGAGGCAATCGAGGCAAAGGGTGGCTAATTTTAAGAATCTCAAATTATGAAATATATTTATTTGTTTAACATGTTTTTGGTTACTACATGATTCCATTTTGTGTTCATTATTATTCTACAATGTAGAAAAGAGTACAAATAAAACACCTGGAATGAGTTGGTGTGCCCAAACTTTTGACTGGTACTGTAAATTCCTCTACCATAAGCTGCCTCCAATGTCGTTTTAGAGAATTTGCCAGTACTTCCAACCGGCATCACGCAGATCACACCCACCCAGGACCTCCACATCAGGCTTCTTCACCTGCGGGAGACTGAGACCAGCCACCTGGACAGCTGATGAAACCAAGTAGAATGTCTCTCTGTCATAAATCCCTTTTGAGGGGAAAAACTTATTCTGATTGGCTGGGCCTGGCTCGTCAGTGGGTGTGGCTACGCCCTCCCAGGCCCCCCCATTGCTACGCCCCTGCCCAGTCACGTGAAGTCTATAGATCAGGGCCTAATTCTGATTGGCTGTGCCTGGCTCCCCAGTGGGTGGGCCTATGCCCAGTTATGTGAAGTCCATAGATCAGGGCCTAATGAATGTATTGGCATTGGCTGACGTATATGATCTGTAAATCGTTGAAATTGTTGCGTTTATATTTTGTTCAGTCATAAATATATACAGCCATGTTCTCCCCACTGTATAGCCATATTATAAAGAATGAAAAGGCTTGTTCATTCACACGTCATGAATTCACTATGACATGATATTTGTATGTGTTTTATTAGACTTTTATTATGTTATAGGTCATATGGATTATTAGTGTTTTATTATGTAATAGATCATATGGGTTGAGTAGTGTTTTATGATGTAATAGATCATATGGGTTGAGTAGTGTTTTATGATGTAATAGATCATATGGGTTGAGTAGTGTTTTATTATGTAATAGATCATATGGGTTAGTGTTTTATGATGTAATAGATCATATGGGTTGAGTAGTGTTTTATGATGTAATAGATCATATGGGT
Source organism: Oncorhynchus clarkii lewisi (assembly GCF_045791955.1). NCBI lineage: Eukaryota > Metazoa > Chordata > Actinopteri > Salmoniformes > Salmonidae > Oncorhynchus > Oncorhynchus clarkii. Next base: position 3,634,799 of record NC_092159.1, on the reverse strand, counting down.
TAGTGTTTTATTATGTAATAGATCATATGGGTTAGTGTTTTATGATGTAATAGATCATATGGGTTAGTGTTTTATTATGTAATAGATCATATGGGTTGAGTAGTGTTTTATGATGTAATAGATCATATGGGTTGAGTTGTGTTTTATGATGTAATAGATCATATGGGTTGAGTAGTGTTTTATTATGTAATAGATCATATGGGTTGAGTAGTGTTTTATTATGTAATAGATCATATGGGTTAGTGTTTTATTATGTAATAGATCATATGGGTTGAGTAGTGTTTTATGATGTTATAGATAATATGTGAAGAATGGCGCTGAAGGAGATGGCCTCAGTTTTACGATCCTGTAACCAATTATGCGATTGCGTATGTTTCTTCGCGTTATTTGTAACTTATTTTGTACATAATGTTTCTGCCATTGTGTCTTGTAACCGAAAACATCTACGAGATCTCAGGACAGCGATTACTCACCCCGTACTGGAGAAATACTTTTTCTTCAATGAGTCGGACGGGAAGGATTTACTTCAGACGCCCGACAAGGCCCCCATTCTCGTCAATCGCAGGAGAAAGAGACGGAGGTCTGGGTGCCTTGTAAGGATCCGTCGCCAAGAGGGCAATCTACCTTTACCATTGGTCCTATTAGCCAATGTACAATCAATCCATAATAAAAGACGAAGTACGATCACGTATATCCTACCAACGGGACATTAAAAACTGTTTCACCGAGTCATGATATCACAACCAGCCATTGTTGGGAGTCCCATAGGGCGACGCAGAATTGGCCCAGCGTCATCCGATGTATGCCGTCATTGTAAATAAGAATTTGATCTTAACTTTTTATGGCTGCAGGGGCAGTATTGAGTAGCTTGGATGAAAAGGTGCCCATTGTAAACGGCCAGCTCCTCAGTCTCAGTTGCTAATATATGCATATTATTATTAGTGTTGGATAGAAAACACTCTGAAGTTTCTAAAACCTTTAGAATTATGTCTGTGAGTATAACAGAACTCATATTGCAGGCAAAAACCTGAGAAATTCCACTTCCTGTTTGGATTTTTTCTGGGGGTGGCAGATTTTCAACCAAGCTCTCATTGAAATTACAGCGAGATATGGACGAGTTTTCACTTCCTACGCCTTCCACTAGATGTCAACAGTCAATAGAACTTTGTCTGATGACTCTAATGTGAAGTGGGGTCGAATGAGACAGGAAATAGTCACCACTGCCACGAGTTGACCATGCTTTCACCATGCGCGTTCACAGGGGAAGGACCTGCGTTCCACCGGTTATCTGAAGTCATTCTAAATCTCCGGTTGGAATGTTATTCAAGATATATGTAAACAACATTCTAAAGATTGATTCAGTACATCGTTTGACATGTTTCTACTGACTGTTACGGAACTTTTGGACATTTCGTCACGTTATAGCGGACGCGCTTTGCGACTTTGAAATTGTTTACCAAACGCGCTAACCAAAGTAGCGAATTGGACATAAATAAGGGACATTTTCAAACAAATCAAGCATTTATTGTGGACCTGGGATTCCTAGGACTGCATTCTGATGAAGTTCATCAAAGGTAAGGAAACATTTATCATGTATTTTCTGGTTTCTGTTGACTCCAACATGGCGGCTAATTTGGCTACTGTTCTGAGCTCCGTCTCAGATTATTGCATGGGTTGCTTTTCCGTTATGTTTAAAAAAAAAATCTGACACAGCGGTTGAATTAAGGAGAGGTATATCTATAATTCCATGTGTATAACTTGTATTATCGTCTCCATTTATGATGAGTATTTCTGTTGAAAAGATGTGGCTCTCTGCAAAATCACTGGATGTTTCTGGAACTAGTGAATGTAACGCGCCAATGTAACCTCAGATTTTTTTATATAAAGATGAACTTTATCGAACAAAACATACATGTATTGTGTCACATGAAGTCCTATGAGTGACATCTGATGAAGATCATCAAAGGTTAGTGATTAATTTTATCTCTATTTCTGCTTTTTGTGACTGCTATATTTCGCTGTGCTTATTGTGGTTTGGTGGAGACCGAACATAATCGTTTGTAGTGCTTTCGCTGAAAAGCCTATTTGAAATCGGACACTTTGGTGGGATTAACAACAAGATTAACTTTAAAATGATATAAAACACATGTATGTTTTATGGAATTGTAATTATGAGATGAAAAAACTCTAGACCACCTTTACATACTAAAGGTCGACCGACTAAAAGACCAATTAATCGACTGATAAATTAGGGCCGATTTCAAGTTCATAACAATCAGTAATCGGCCTTTTTGGATACCGATTATGGCCGATTACATTGCAATCTACGAGGAAACTGCGTGGCAGGCTGAACACCTGTTACGGCAGGCTGACTTCCTGTTACGGCAGGCTGACTTCCTGTTACGGCAGGCTGACTTCCTGTTACGAGGGTGCAGCGTCAAAAGGACCTCGAGGCTGCACGGAGCCACGGTAAGTTGCTAGCTAGCATTAAACGTATCTTAAAGAAACCAATCAATCTTCACATAATCACTAGTTAACGTACACACGGTGAATGATATTACTAGGTTAACTAGCTTGTCCTGCGTTGCATATAATCAATGCAGTGCCTGTTCATTTATCACAGACTTATCACAGACTTGATTACACACAGGTGGATTGTATTTATCATCATTAGTCATTTAGGTCAACATTGGATCATTCAGAGATCCTCACTGAACTTCTGGAGAGAGTTTGCTGCACTGAAAGTAAAGGGGCTGAATAATTTTGCACGCCCAATTTTTCAGTTTTTGATTTGTTGAAAAAGTTTGAAATATCCAATAAATGTCGTTCCACTTCATGATTGTGTCCCACTTGTTGTTGATTCTTCACAAAAAATACAGTTTTATATCTTTATGTTTGAAGCCTGAAATGTGGCAAAAGGTCGCAAAGTTCAAGGGGGCCGAATACTTTCGCAAGGCACTGTATATATAAATATGTCGATTAATCGTATCGGCTTTTTTTGGTCTCCAATAAATCGGAGTTGAAAAATCATAAATCGGTCGACCTCTCGTCCCCACAGTGACTGTACGTACATACCCCAACCAGAAGTCATGGATTACAGGCAACATCCCCACTGAGATAAAGGGTAGAGCTGCCGCTTTCAAGGAGCGGGACTCTAATCCGGGAAGCTTATCAGAAATCCCGCTATGCCCTCCAACGAACCATCAAACAGGCAAAGAGTCAATACAGGACTAAGATCGAATCGTACTACACCGGCTACGAGGTTCGTCGGATATTTGCAGGGTTTGTAAACTATACAAAGAGAAGCACAGCCATGAGCTGCCCAGTGACACGAGCCTACCAGATGAGCTAAATTACTTCTATGCTCGCCTCGAGGCAAGTACCACTGAAGCATGCATGAGAGCATCAGCTGTTCCGGGTCAACATTCCCAAGGCAGCAGGGCCAGATGGATTCCCCGGGCGTGTACTCCAAGCATGCGCTGACCAACTAGCAAGTGTCTTCACTGACATTTTCAACTTGTCCCTGACCGAGTCTGTAATACCAACATGTTTCAAGCAGACGGCAGGGTAGCCTAGTGGTTAGAGCGTTGGACTAGTAACCGGAAGGTTGCAAGTTCAAATCCCCGAGCTGACAAGGTATAAATCTGTCGCTCTGCCCCTGAACAGGCAGTTAACCCAATGGCCGTCATTAAAAATAAGAATTTGTTCTTAACTGACTTGCCTAGTTAAATAAAGGTAAAATAAAAATAAAGACCACCATAGTTCCTGTGTTCATGAACACTAACTAAGGTAACCTACCTAAATTACTACCGACCCGTAGCACTCACGTCTGTAGCCATGAAGTGCTTTGAAAGGCTGGTCATGGCTCACATCAACACCATTATGCCAGAAACCCTAGACCCATTCCAATTTTCAAACCGCCCCAACAGATCCACAGATGATGCCATCTCTATTGCACTCCTCACTAATGTGAGAATGCTGTTCATTGACTACAGCTCAGCATTCAACACCATTGTGCCCTCAAAGCTCATCACTGAGCTAAGGACCCTGGGACTAAACTCTGCAACTGGATCCTGGACTTCCTGACGGGCCACCCCCAGGTGGTAAGAGTAGGTAACAACACATTAGCCACGCTGATCCTCAACACGGGGGCCACTCAGGGGTGTGTACTCCCTGTTCACTCATGACTGCACGGCCAGGCACAACTCCAACACCATCATTAAGTTAGCCGATGACAACAGTCACTGATCACTGACAACGATGAGACAGCCTATAGGGAGGAGGTCAGAGACTTGGTCGTGTAATGCCAGGACAACAAACGTGATCGTGATCAAGACAAAAGTAGATGATTGTGGACTACAGGAAAAGGAGGACCGAGCCCCCACTCTCATCGACGGGCTGCAGTGGAAGAGGTTGAGAGCTTCAAGTTCCTTGAGGTCCACATCACCAACAAACTAATATTGTCCAGACACAAAGAAAGTTGTGAAGGGCACAACAAAGCCTATTCCCCCTCAGGAGACTGAAAAGATTTGGCATGGGTCCATCAGATCCTCAAAAGGTTCAACAACTGCACCATCGAGAGTATGACTGACTGGTTGCATCTGGTATGGCAACTGCTTGACCTCCGACCGCAAGGAACTACAGAGGGTAGTTGAGTACAGCCCAGTACATCACTGGGGCCAAGCAATCTGCTATCTAGGACCGCTTGCCGTGCAGTAAAAGAGAGAACAGTCTTTGAAGTCTTTGACAATTTCTTTGACAATTTTTTAGGGCCTTCCTCTGACACCACCACAAGGTGGTGTCAGAGGAAGGCCCTAAAAAATTGTTAAAGACTTCAGCCACCCGAGTCAAAGACTGTTCTCTCTTTTACTGCACGGCAAGCGGTACCAGAGCGCCAAGTCTAGGTCCAAAAGGCCTTTTCCCCGGTTGTGTAAACAACAGTAATTGAGTGGGCAGCGTTCATATATATTCAGTGGGAAAGTCAACCTGAACATGTGTAACGGAGGTCAGAACGTGCCGTAAACTCCACAGCTTGAAACGTCGCAGACGTTGTATCGCTCCATCGGTTCATTGGCAAGGAGAGCGGTCACATGTGTTGAGAAGCAGAGGATCACTAGTTTGAGCCCAGTATGGGGACAGTGGAGGAAATTAAACTGTAAGCAACACACTGATGTCAAAAATGTTAGTAATTTCCAAATGAAACCATGTTCTTTAAGGTCTATATAGTATATATATATTAAACCATGTTCTGTTAAGGTCTATATAGTATATATATATATATTAAACCATGTTCTTTAAGGTCTATATAGTATATATATTAAACCATGTTCTTTAAGGTCTGTATGTTGATAAAGTAGGAAATTGAGTACATTTTGTCCATTAGAGACGGAGGCCAAGACAAAAAAAAGAAGCTTGTTTTAAAATATATATTTGACGGAGGCCAAGTCTCACAAAAAATGCTTTTCATTTATAAATATTTCAAGGCTTACAGAGTTGGTTTTAAACTATATATTTGTTGTAGATCAGATGTTAATGAAGCAATACAGACCACATTGAAGTGTCTTGAGTTTAGTTTATGTGTTCTAGAGTCTTGTAAAGATAGGGGGGGGGGGGGTTGACTGGGACAGGCAATGTAACATCTATAATGTTTTTATCATCATGATTTAAGGAAACATGTTTGTAAAACAAGCACCTTACTTCGGATCATCTTGAAACTTTCTCTCTAAAGCTAACTTTCATCAAGGTTTTATATGGTCAATTGGTTTCTCTCTAAAGCTAACTTTTATCAAGGTTTTATATGGTCTATTGGTTTCTCTCTTTTCATTGGCAGAATCCTTTTTCAGTGTTATGATATTCATAACATCCATATCCACCAGTCTATCTTCCTGTCAACTAACAGAACTCTCCTGGTTGTCCTGGTAACAGATACCAGTGGGCAGATCTATTGTATTTGTTCAAACTAAACTACAGCACTTACTTTGATGAGTCAAATCTGATCCTTTCATCTCTTCTCCTCCCCTCACAGTTCCACTCAGCCCCATTGTTTTCCTGCAGTCCACCAGCAGCACAGACAACCTCTTCATACCCAGCAGTAAGGTGCTACTGGGAGAGGCATGACATGGGGACTCTGGGAGGGAGGAAGGGCTAGCGTTGTCCTGGTAACCATAAAGAGGGGACACAGACACATGTCATTATGGATGCTGATGTCACGGTTGTCATAAAGTGCTTTACAGAAACCCAGCCCAGACCCCGATAGAGCAAGCTGTATGCTAGACCAGACCAAGCTGTACCATCTGGTGATTTGATCTGGAGAGACTCTTCTCTTCCTCGTCAGCATCAGGATGTTGTTGAGGCTCCCCAGAGGATCCATAATAGTCATGTCTCTCTCCTGTGTGAATGAGAACATCAAACAGATGGTAAACTTATGATCTACTATTCCAATCACAGAGTCTTACAAGAGGCTGAATATGTCTAAAAAGGCCTAAAACTTTCATCATGATTTTGTAAAATACTGTTTGTGTTGCAAATGTTAAAGGGTCGCGCCTTTAAGTAGAAATTATGCACCTATATTGAATTTTAAAAGCCTATTATTTTTAGATGAAGTGTACTTTAACATAGACCACCCAGAGAATTCAATATATCTCATTTAAAAGTCCCAAAAATATATGTACCAATGGCAGATTGCCCCTTAATAAACAATTCCTACAGTACAGAACAACATATTCAAGTGTAGAACTTCAGTAGAATGCCCTTTGAAAACAATACATTAGTTCAAGAACTGCATAGTTTGTGCCCCTGTTTAAGAGAGTACAATACTCACTGGTGTTAATCGGGTATTCAGTCTCCTCCTCTTTCACTCCCAAAACGTTTTCTTCCTCCTGTTTTATTGAGATAGCCTCCTCTTCCTCTTTTGCTCTAAAAGGGTCTTCCTCTTCTTTCTCTACATTCTCTTCTTTCAATGTTATGGCATCTTCCTCCTCTTTGATTCTGAAAGCTTCTACCTCCTCCTCCTCCACGCTGACAACCTCTTTCCCATCTTCCTCTTTCACTGTAATATCATCCTCTTCTTCTTTCAATGTGATAGCCTCCTCTTCCTCCTTTTTCATCCTGAAAGCTTATTCCTCTCCTTTCATCAGAGCTTCTTTCTCCTTCAAGTTTAGTGAGCTCATGCCAGTTCGCAGTTGTAAAAGAGAACTTGTTCTCAACTAGTCTACCTGGTTAAATAAAGGTGAAATAAATAAAAAATAAAAAATGCTCCGGGAGATTAGCCTAGTGCAGAACCAATGTAACACATTTGCTAATTTAACAAGCAAATTGCGTTTAAATGAACGAGTAGATAGGTAAACAGAATGATGTTCTAAACACTAAGATTAATATACACAAGATTGGTCTAAAGATCTTAAACGTTTCAGTTTTATGTTTGCTAGCAAACCACCGCGATGGCTGAATCAGAAAGCCTTTTGTCGCTGTTGAAGAAGCCTACTGTTCCGTCCACTAGATTATACGTCACACAAGAAGCATCACCTGAAAGACTCACATCGCCGCCTGCTGACTGGAGTGGGTAACGCAGACTGGGGGGGGGGGGGGGGGGGGGGGATCCATTACAACGTCTATTCTGGCAAGCAATGTCATAAGAAGTCATTTAAAAACAACCAGATGTTATGTGTTCTATTCCTTCCTACAGCCAATACTTTCCTCCAGGCCTGACCTGCCCATTAGACAGGATTAGGTGACAGATTGAAGAGGGTGGCATATTCCAAGCTCAATTGACCAAGGCTCATCGGTAAGAACACATAATAACACCTCACATAATGCTGCCCAAAAATAATGAAAACTTCTCTCACCCAGTGGCATATGGACTATTTAGGTGAGTGTTGGTGTTGCCACATGAAGTAGTGCCCACTTTGTTTAAGGACAGATATGAGATGGACAGACAGGACTCTACCTTTGTAGAGCACATGCCCCTTTGCCCTTCCAGTCTCTGAAGTGCCCTTTTGGGTGGTGGTATAATCTGTATTCATTTTTTGCCATAGTTATTCTGAACCAACTGCTTGCAAGTTGTTGTTATCTTCACCCCAAAAATTAAAATATCTAAGATTTGTTTTTCTATTTTTCTCAGACTTCAAAAGTGGTCTCCTGATGTGGTTTAATTATTGTTGAGAACATCTAATGTTGTTGTTTGTCTACTAACAGTGTGATTTTGAGAGCGAAAAACCAGAAAAAACAGGGACAAATCAGAAACCTTGAAAAAATAAACATAGATATATTAGATATTGTCAAGTTGTTTTCATGAGTGTTTGAGATTAGGTCCCTGAATGGTCAAAAACCTCTTCAAATAGAAGTAAGTTTATAGCACAAAATATCTTATGACCCTCTCTCACTCTCTCTCATCATGTCACAAGCTGTCAGGCTCCCAGAGGAAGGGCAATAAAAGGCCCCAGCTCACTCAACTGCCCCTCCCTCTCCAACAGCCATCAACCCAGAACATCCTGAAGACAGAACATCTAAAATATATTCTGGGAATCCTTTCTTCCTCATGGAGCTTTTTGAAAGTGAGTTCAATATTCAATGTTTGTTCAGTGCCTTCAGAAAATATTCAGACACCTTTTGTTACATTACAGCTTATTCTAAAATGTATTAAATTACATTTGTTCCTCATCAATCTACACACAATAGCCCAATAATAATTGAATTTACCACAAGTGGACTCCAATCAAGTTGTAGAAACATCTCAAGGATGATCAATGGGAAACAGGATGCGCCTGAGTTCAATTACGAGGATTAGAGCAAAGGGTCTGAAAACTTATGTAAATAAGATTTATGTTTTTTTGTTTTTAATACATTTGCTAAAATTTCTAAAAGCCTTTTATCGCTTCATCATTATGTGGTATTGATTGTAGATTGCTGAGGAAATTGTTTAATTGAATCCATTTTAGAATAAGGCTGTAACGTAACAAAAAGTGGAAAAAGTCAAGGGGTCTGAATACTTTCCAAAGGCATTGGAAGTGATTTAGGAGAGAGCATCATTACTATATTCTGATTAAAATCATTGACAAAATCATTGACACTTACTCACTTAAGAGAACACCTGACCAAAGCCAGGCGTGACCCATACAGAATTAAAACAACATTATTCTTAATGAGAAATATAATCTAATAAACAAATGTTTGCATAACCAAAGACATGAAAACGGGTGGGAACATTGTATTTAGCTAGGATTTCATAAGGCCAGGAATGTCATTGAGAATAACAATAGACAATAGTTATTGTTGCTAGTTCAGGGATGAAGATAGTGCAGGTTGATGAATGTTAAAGATGTGTTCACAGTGTGGATGTTGACAGAGGGGGATTAGAACCCCAAAGTAATAGTGGTACAAAATACCATAAAGGTAATTTAACATTCTGGTTTAGGGGGTAATAACTTTATGGAAACCACTATTCACACTGGGTACAGACATAGAAAACTGGTTAACATTCTGGTTTAGGGGGTATTCACACTAACTTTATGGAAACCACTATTCACACTAGGTACAGACATAGAAAACTGGTTAACATTCTGGTTTAGGGGGTAATAACTTTATGGAAACCACTATTCACACTGGGTACAGACATAGAAAACTGGTTAACATTCTAGTTTAGGGGGTAATAACTTTATGGAAACCACTATTCACACTGGGTACAGACATAGAAAACTGGTTAACATTCTGGTTTCGGGGGTAATAACTTTATGGAAACCACTATTCACACTGGGTACAGACATAGAAAACTGGTTAACATTCTGGTTTAGGGGGTAATAACTTTATGGAAACCACTATTCACACTGTGTACAGACATAGAAAACTGGTTAACATTCTGGTTTAGGGGGTAATAACTTTATGGAAACCACTATTCACACTGGGTACAGACATAGAAAACTGGTTAACATGCTGGTTTAGGGGGTAATAACTTTATGGAAACCACTATTCACACTGTGTACAGACATAGAAAACTGGTTAACATTCTGGTTTAGGGGGTAATAACTTTATGGAAACCACTATTCACACTGTGTACAGACATAGAAAACTGGTTAACATTCTGGTTTCGGGGGTAATAACTTTATGGAAACCACTATTCACACTGTGTACAGACATAGAAAACTGGTTAACATTCTGGTTTAGGGGGGTAATAACTTTATGGAAACCACTATTCACACTGTGTACAGACATAGAAAACTGGTTAACATTCTGGTTTAGGGGGTAATAACTTTATGGAAACCACTATTCACACTGGGTACAGACATAGAAAACTGGTTAACATGCTGGTTTAGGGGGTAATAACTTTATGGAAACCACTATTCACACTGGGTACAGACATAGAAAACTGGTTAACATTCTGGTTTAGGGGGTAATAACTTTATGGAAACCACTATTTACACTGGGTACAGACATAGAAAACTGGTTAACATTCTGGTTTAGGGGGTAATAACTTTATGGAAACCACTATTCACACTGGGTACAGACATAGAAAACTGGTTAACATTCTGGTTTAGGGGGTAATAACTTTATGGAAACCACTATTCACACTGGGTACAGACATAGAAAACTGGTTAACATTCTGGTTTAGGGGGTAATAACTTTATGGAAACCACTATTCACACTGGGTACAGACATAGAAAACTGGTTAACATTCTGGTTTAGGGGGTAATAACTTTATGGAAACCACTATTCACACTGGGTACAGACATAGAAAACTGGTTAACATTCTGGTTTAGGGGGTAATAACTTTATGGAAACCACTATTCACACTGGGTACAGACATAGAAAACTGGTTAACATTCTGGTTTAGGGGGTAATAACTTTATGGAAACCACTATTCACACTGGGTACAGACATAGAAAACTGGTTAACATTCTGGTTTAGGGGGTAATAACTTTATGGAAACCACTATTCACACTGGGTACAGACATAGAAAACTGGTTAACATTCTGGTTTAGGGGGTAATAACTTTATGGAAACCACTATTCACACTGGGTACAGACATAGAAAACTGGTTAACATTCTGGTTTAGGGGGTAATAACTTTATGGAAACCACTATTCACACTGGGTACAGACATAGAAAACCATCACATCAAGGAGGTGTAACAGTGATTATTGGCTATTCAATATACAACAGTAGTCTTCTGTAACAAGCAATACCTGGTAAATATGTTTACTGTAGTTCAGATAGAGCCTGATCAGCATACTGTTGTTCAGATAGAGCCCGATCAGCATACTGTAGTTCAGATAGAGCCCGATCAGCATACTGTAGTTCAGATAGAGCCCGATCAGCATACTGTAGTTCAGATAGAGCCTGATCAGCATACTGTAGTTCAGATAGAGCCTGATCAGCATACTGTTGTTCAGATAGAGCCTGATCAGCATACTGTAGTTCAGATAGAGCCCGATCAGCAGACTGTAGTTCAGATAGAGCCCAATCAGCATACTGTAGTTCAGATAGAGCCCGATCAGCATACTGTAGTTCAGATAGAGCCCGATCAGCATACTGCAGTTCAGATAGAGCCCGATCAGCATACTGTAGTTCAGATAGAGCCCGATCAGCATACTGTAGTTCAGATAGAGCCTGATCAGCAGACTGTAGTTCAGATAGAGCCTGATCAGCATACTGTAGTTCAGATAGAGCCTGATCAGCATACTGTAGTTCAGATAGAGCCTGATCAGCAGACTGTAGTTCAGATAGAGCCTGATCAGCATACTCTAGTTCAGATAGAGCCTGATCAGCAGGGTGGGCAATATAGTAAACAACTGTATCGTCTGCAGACAGATGCAGGTAACAGTTTATTTTGGCAAAACAACATTGTTAATGTAAACAATATAGTTGTTTATTAGACATTCTAACATATAACACAATGCCGAGGTACTAAAGATTTTATATGCAACATTTGACACACAAAAGTACTCGTTACAATTTTGAATGCTAAGCAGGACAAGGAAAATATTCAAATTCACACACTTATTAAGAGAATATACGTGGTCATTCCTACTGCCTCTGATCTGAGCTCTACTAAACAGAGAACATCCCTGGTCATTCCTACTGCCTCTGATCTGAGCTCTACTAAACAGAGAACATCCCTGGTCATTCCTACTACCTCTGATCTGGTGGGCTCTACTAAACAGAGAACATCCCTGGTCATTCCTACTGCCTCTGATCTGGTGGGCTCTACTAAACAGAGAACATCCCTGGTCATTCCTACTGCCTCTGATCTGAGCTCTACTAAACAGAGAACATCCCTGGTCATTCCTACTACCTCTGATCTGGTGGGCTCTACTAAACAGAGAACATCCCTGGTCATTCCTACTGCCTCTGATCTGGTGGGCTCTACTAAACAGAGAACATCCCTGGTCATTCCTACTGCCTCTGATCTGGTGGGCTCTACTAAACAGAGAACATCCCTGGTCATTCCTACTGCCTCTGATCTGGTGGGCTCTACTAAACAGAGAACATCCCTGGTCATTCCTACTACCTCTGATCTGGTGGGCTCTACTAAACAGAGAACATCCCTGGTCATTCCTACTGCCTCTGATCTGGTGGGCTCTACTAAACAGAGAACATCCCTGGTCATTCCTACTGCCTCTGATCTGAGCTCTACTAAACAGAGAACATCCCTGGTCATTCCTACTGCCTCTGATCTGGTGGGCTCTACTAAACAGAGAACATCCCTGGTCATTCCTACTGCCTCTGATCTGGCTCTACTAAACAGAGAACATCCCTGGTCATTCCTACTACCTCTGATCTGGTGGGCTCTACTAAACAGAGAACATCCCTGGTCATTCCTACTGCCTCTGATCTGGCTCTACTAAACAGAGAACATCCCTGGTCATTCCTACTGCCTCTGATCTGGCGGGCTCTACTAAACAGAGAACATCCCTGGTCATTCCTACTGCCTCTGATCTGAGCTCTACTAAACAGAGAACATCCCTGGTCATTCCTACTGCCTCTGATCTGGCTCTACTAAACAGAGAACATCCCTGGTCATTCCTACTGCCTCTGATCTGGTGGGCTCTACTAAACAGAGAACATCCCTGGTCATTCCTACTGCCTCTGATCTGAGCTCTACTAAACAGAGAACATCCCTGGTCATTCCTACTACCTCTGATCTGGTGGGCTCTACTAAACAGAGAACATCCCTGGTCATTTCTACTGCCTCTGATCTGGCTCTACTAAACAGAGAACATCCCTGGTCATACCTACTGCCTCTGATCTGGCTCTACTAAACAGAGAACATCCCTGGTCATTTCTACTGCCTCTGATCTGAGCTCTACTAAACACAAATGCATCGTTTGAAAACAAGAAAATGCTACCGTCTGCTTTGCTTAATATAAGGAATTTGAAATGATTTACACTTTTAACTTTTGATAATTCAGTATATTTAGAACCAAATACTTTTAGACTTTTACTCGAGTAGTATTTTACTGGGTGACTTTCAATTAACTTTCTTAAGGTTTCTAAACATTTACTCCTGAAGACATGTGGATACTTTTTACACCACATACAGGATATATATATATATAGTCCCTTGAATGAGAAGGTGTGTCCAAACTTTTGACTGGTATACAGTACCAGTATATATTTCTTTATTTATATATATATATATACACAGTACCAGTATATATTTCTTTATTTATATATATATATATATATATATATAGTACCAGTCAAAAGTTTGGACCTACTCATTCAAGGGACTTTCTTTATTTGGGCGGCGCACAACGTCGTCTGGGTTTGGCCGGGGTAATTGTAAATAAGAATTTGTTCTTAACTAACTTGCCTAGTTAAAGGTTACACACACACATATACACACACACACACACATACACAGACCACAAAGGTATTTTGTTGACATTTACATATGTCCCCATTACCAGTAAAACATCCTCAAAACCTATTTCTTTCACTTACTTTCGTGGAGTCATTACATCATCTACCCACGTTATATAGGTATGTAGGTCATCTACCTACGTTATACAGGTATGTAGGTCATCTACCTACGTTATATAGGTATGTAGGTCATCTACCTACGTTATTTAGGTATGTAGGTCATCTACCTACGTTATACAGGTATGTAGGTCATCTACCTACGTTATACAGGTATGTAGGTCATCTACCTACGTTATACAGGTATGTAGGTCATCTACCTACGTTATATAGGTATGTAGGTCATCTACCTACGTTATATAGGTATGTAGGTCATCTACCTACGTTATATAGGTATGTAGGTCATCTACCTACGTTATACAGGTATGTAGGTCATCTACCTACGTTATACAGGTATGTAGATCATCTACCTACGTTATACAGGTATGTAGGTCATCTACCTACGTTATATAGGTATGTAGGTCATCTACCTACGTTATACAGGTATGTAGGTCATCTACCTATGTTATACAGGTATGTAGGTAATCTACCTACGTTATATAGGTATGTAGGTCATCTACCTACGTTATATAGGTATGTAGGTCATCTACCTACGTTATATAGATATGTAGGTCATCTACCTACGTTATACAGGTATGTAGGTCATCTACCTACGTTATACAGGTATGTAGGTCATCTACCTACGTTATACAGGTATGTAGGTCATCTACCTACGTTATATAGATATGTAGGTCATCTACCTACGTTATACAGGTATGTAGGTCATCTACCTACGTTATATAGGTATGTAGGTCATCTACCTACGTTATATAGGTATGTAGGTCATCTACCTACGTTATATAGGTCATCTACCTACGTTATATAGGTATGTAGGTCATCTACCTACGTTATACAGGTATGTAGGTCATCTACCTACGTTATATAGGTCATCTACCTACGTTATATAGGTATGTAGGTCATCTACCTACGTTATACAGGTATGTAGGTCATCTACCTACGTTATATAGGTATGTAGGTCATCTACCTACGTTATACAGGTATGTAGGTCATCTACCTACGTTATATAGGTATGTAGGTCATCTACCTACGTTATATAGGTATGTAGGTCATCTACCTACGGTATATAGGTATGTAGGTCATCTACCTACGTTATATAGGTATGTAGGTCATCTACCTACGTTATATAGGTATGTAGGTCATCTACCTACGTTATATAGGTATGTAGGTCATCTACCTACGTTATATAGGTATGTAGGTCATCTACCTACGTTATATAGGTATGTAGGTCATCTACCTACGTTATACAGGTATGTAGGTCATCTACCTACGTTATATAGGTATGTAGGTCATCTACCTACGTTATATAGGTATGTAGGTCATCTACCTACGTTATATAGGTATGTAGGTCATCTACCTACGTTATATAGGTAATCTACCTACGTTATATAGGTATGTAGGTCATCTACCTACGTTATACAGGTATGTAGGTCATCTACCTACGTTATACAGGTATGTAGGTCATCTACCTACGTTATATAGGTATGTAGGTCATCTACCTACGTTATATAGGTCATCTACCTACGTTATATAGGTATGTAGGTCATCTACCTACGTTATATCAGAATGGCACGTCAGCTTTGACATCGGTTTTGCACATCGGCGTTAAACTAGACATCAGGCTGATGCCGATGTCGGCATTTTTATCAAATATCGTCCGATTCCGATATGCTCACCAATATATCATCCATCACTACCAAACATCACTTGATTATCAGAGGGGTGTATTATGACATCATATAGAACTACTCAGACATTCCAAATCAGGCTTCATCCACATCATGAAGGTGGATATTGATCCAACCATTTCCAAAGTAATGACCGGGCTGATGGAAACAGGATATGCCTGTATACTTTTATAAATGCCTACAGAAGATTTGTTGGTTTGTTTTACATGGTGGGGTGTTTTTGTGTCAGTAAAAATATATAAACGAGAAATGGTGGAAACTCCTTTATGTGAAAATATTTATATAATAACCATCATATCGAAGTTAACTTGGAGTCACGTGATGATATGTTGTGTGGTCCTCCCACTACGACTTGGGAACCCATGTAGTTTATTAGGCTACAGATGAAATAAATGATGAACTTCACAGGGTGGTGAAAGTGCATGTGTTGAGCTTGATGCTCCTTTCCAATACATTTTGATGGTCTTCTTCTGGTGACATGATGATGATTGATGCTTGGTTGCCATTTGACAAATAAAATAATGTCGCTCTTATCCATAATAATCTCATCGTGTAGGTAGTAGCCTACCAACACTGTATCTTTGAGCTGCTGTCTACAATGCACGGGACAAGAGGACTTTTGCTATATAACTCAACGGTTTTAAAACCATCAGTAGAGTTGAAAATGCGATGGAAACCCATTTAACTTGCATTTTTCAGTCAGTTCATGAGAATTTAACAGCAAAAGTTATGTCACGCAAAGCCTTTTATCTGCAAAAAAGTCTGTTTGACAGAAAAAATTCAGGGAAAATGCGTATATTGTTTTATGCTTTTTAAAAAATTTTTTTTGAATATTCACATGAAAATCTGTTGCAAATTGCACAGAAACTAATTAATACATCATTTTCAACTTCAATCTCAGCATTTGTTATCCAACCATCCAACCATGTTTCAGTAAAGCAAAGCATCCCCACCTGTACAGTTACTAGAGAGTAGAATAGGACTGTACAGCCTTACCTGCATTCCCACCTGTACAGTTACTAGAGAGTAGAATAGGACTGTACAGCCTTACCTGCATTCCCACCTGTACAGTTACTAGAGAGTAGAATAGGACTGTACAGCCTTACCTGCATTCCCACCTGTACAGTTACTAGAGAGTAGAATAGGACTGTACAGCCTTACCTGCATTCCCACCTGTACAGTTACTAGAGAGTAGAATAGGACTGTACAGCCTTACCTGCATTCCCACATGTACAGTTACTAGAGAGTAGAATAGGACTGTACAGCCTTACCTGCATTCCCACCTGTACAGTTACTAGAGAGTAGAATAGGACTGTACAGCCTTACCTGCATTCCCACCTGTACAGTTACTAGAGAGTAGAATAGGACTGTACAGCCTTACCTGCATTCCCACCTGTACAGTTACTAGAGAGTAGAATAGGACTGTACAGCCTTACCTGCATTCCCACCTGTACAGTTACTAGAGAGTAGAATAGGACTGTACAGCCTTACCTGCATTCCCACATGTACAGTTACTAGAGAGTAGAATAGGACTGTACAGCCTTACCTGCATTCCCACCTGTACAGTTACTAGAGAGTAGAATAGGACTGTACATCCTTACCTGCATTCCCACCTGTACAGTTACTAGAGAGTAGAATAGGACTGTACAGCCTTACCTGCATTCCCACCTGTACAGTTACTAGAGAGTAGAATAGGACTGTACAGCCTTACCTGCATTCCCACCTGTACAGTTACTAGAGAGTAGAATAGGACTGTACAGCCTTACCTGCATTCCCACCTGTACAGTTACTAGAGAGTAGAATAGGACTGTACAGCCTTACCTGCATTCCCACCTGTACAGTTACTAGAGAGTAGGCGAAGTTCCTCAATCTGGGGAAGAATACCTCTAATGTGGAATTTATAAAAATGTAATTACATTTTTTTATTTAAACTTTATTTAACCAGGAAGGGTTCATTAAGATTAAAATCTATTTTTTCAAGAGTGTCCTGGCCAGTATTTAACATTCATATTGGACTGTACAGCCTTACCTGTGGAATAGGACTGTACAGCCTTACCTGTGGAATAGGACTGTACAGCCTTACCTGTGGAATAGGACTGTACAGCCTTACCTGTGGAATAGGACTGTGCAGCCTTACCTGTGGAATAGGACTGTGCAGCCTTACCTGCGGAATAGGACTGTGCAGCCTTACCTGCGGAATAGGACTGTACAGCCTTACCTGCGGAATAGGACTGTACAGCCTTACCTACGGAATAGGACTGTACAGCCTTACCTGTGGAATAGCAGCTGACGTGAGTTTTTTGTACGGTATGACTTTACTGACATAAAACTTTGGATGGAAACGTGGTTAATCAAGCTATATACAGGCTAATTATGTTCCTCTCAGGAAGCTCCGTGGTTAATCAAGCTATATACAGGCTAATTATGTTCCTCTCAGGAAGCTCCGTGGTTAATCAAGCTATATACAGGCTAATTATTTTCCTCTCAGGAAGCTCTGTGGTTAATCAAGCTATATACAGGCTAATTATTCTCCTCTCAGGAAGCTCCGGTAAACAGTGGTTGTAGTGCACTGCTGCTACCACCAGGCCTGGAGTGCATTTTGACTTTGTTGATAGCTAGCTGCCGTGTTGCTAACAACGTAGCACCTAACTAACTGGCTACCGATCAACCTATTGTGTGTATTGAACATTCATATTGGACTGTAGCAGCTAGCTAACTGGCTACTGATCAACCTATTGTGTGTATTGAACATTGATATTGGACAGCCTTACCTATAGAGTAGCACCACCACCCATCAGCCCATTCTCTTCTTGAAGTCAAAGCTGCAGTGTATTGTTGCTATAGGAGTTTATGATTAATAATCCTATTTACTTCAAGCCCCACTAAGATGTCACCATACTATTCATTTAAAGCCCCTCTGTCAGATATAAATCATCAGAGTGGGAAACCAACTGACATGGAAACAATGTAGCAAATGTATCACTATCAGAGTGTATTATGACATCATATAGAACGACTCAGACATTCCAAACATCACTTGATTATCAGAAGGGTGAATTATGACATCATATAGAACTACTCAGACATTCCAAATCAGGCTTCATCCACATCATGAAGGTGGATATTGATCCAACCATTTCAAAAGTAATGCCTGGGCTGATGGAAACAGGATATGCCTGAACAATTTTATAAATCCAGACAGGCAATTTGTTTGTTCATTTTACAGGGTGGGATCCTTTTGTGTCAGTAAAAATGTATGAGCAGGAAATAGCGGTGGAAACTCCTTTATGCGCAAATATTTATATAATAACCATCACATCTTAGTTAACTTGATGATATGTTGTGTGGTCCTCCCACTACGACTTGGGAAACCATGCAGTTTATTAGGCTACAGATTAAATAAATGATGAACTTCACAGGGTGGTGAAAGTGCATGTGTTGAGCTTGATGCTCCTTTCCAATACATTTTGATGGTCTTCTTCTGGTGACATGATGATAGATGCTTAGCTGCCATTTGACAAATAAAAAAATATGGCTCTCATCCATAATAATCTCATCATGTACAGTGGGGAGAACAAGTATTTGATTCACTGCCGATTTGTCAGGTTTCCCTACTTACTAAGCATGTAGAGGTCTGTAATTTTTATCATAGGTACACTTCAACTGTAAGAGACGGACTCTAAAACAAAAATCAAGAAAATCCCATTGTATGATTTTTAAGTAATTAATTTGCATTTTATTGCATGACATAAGTATTTGATACATCAGATTCAACACCTGCTGCTTATTCAAACCAGCCCACTGGGCACAGACGTCAGTTGAACGTCTAGTTTCTATTTACATGTCTTCGAGTCCTCAACTAAAGTGAATTCAACATGAAATCAACACAAAATGTCACCTGTCATTGGATTTAGGTTCCCAGTTGGGTGAAAAATAAAGATTCCTGATGTTGATGGCTTTTTACAAATCCAATCAGTTTTCTACATTGATCTAACATCATCACATGGATTTATTTAGTTGAAATGACGTGGAAACAACATTTATTCATACAGTGAGAGGCTTGGGTCAATCCGTGAGCGAGTCAGTGAATATTTTCATGTCATTAAATCATCAGTGGGCTACAATGCAAATGTCAACAATGGAACTAATGCATCACATCCAAATATCACTGTATTATCTGTAGTGCTGGAGGAATGACACACCCAGATAAACACAGTCAGACTTTAAAAAAGGACCATTTAAACACATGGAATCTGATCTACTCTGTATTCAAACTGACAGACTCCATATTCACTTCATGTTTTCTAATAGAAACAAACAACTATATGTTTAAGTATACTTTGTACAATTCAATTTCATCTGGTAAAAACAGGTAAACACATTCTCAGTCAACAATATAAGACAACGGGACCACTGTGTATGTTCTCTGATGAGTTGTGAGTCAATGTGATGTGAAATATCAATTTACACACTAGAAGTATTTATTCTATCCTGTGTGGATTTTCATATGACTTTTAAGTGACTGTGATGAGTAATATGTCTTCCCACAGTCTGAACATTTGTAAGGCTTCTCCCCTGTGTGCAGTCTCATGTGTTCTTTCAGCTTTCCTAACCGGTTAAAACACTTTCCACACTGGGAACAGTCGTAAGGCTTCTCCCCTGTGTGGATTCGTTCATGAGCTTTCAGGCTTCCTAACTGGCTAAAACTCTTTCCACACTGGGAGCAATGGAAAGGCTTCTCCCCTGTGTGTATTCGCTCATGAGATCTCATGTTTCCTAACTGGTTAAAACTCTTTCCACACTGGGAGCAATGGTGTGGCTTCGACCCTGTGTGTGTCCTCTGATGTCTGTTCAGGCTTCCTAACTTGGTAAACCTAGTTCCACACTGGGAGCAGTGGTAAGGCTTCTCCCCTGTGTGTATTCGCTCATGAGATTTCATGTTTCCTAACTTGTTAAAACTCTTTCCACACTCGGCGCAATGGAAAAGCTTCTCCCCTGTGTGTATTCGCTCATGAACTTTCAGCTTTCCTAACTGGTTAAAACTCTTTCCACACTGTTCGCAATTGAGTGGCTTCTCTCCTGGTTGTGTCCTCTCATGTCTTTTCAGGCTTCCTAATTTGGTAATACTCTTTCCAATCTGGGAGCAGAGGTGCTGTCTTTCTGGTTTGGAAGTCCCTGGTTCCGCAGAGTTTGGTTTTCCTCCTGCCAAAGACAGTGTTTATTTAAAGAGAGACATGAATGAAATCTCCACATGATAAAACTGCCTTATGAGGTTTAATCAGATCCCTCAATAACCGGAGGCCAGTTTTCAAACATTTCATAATTTAAAACAATCTTGGTGTGATTTTAAAACAAATGTTTGAAGAGCATCCTGGTAATTACTGATATGTTTACATTACTTATTTTTAATTCTGTTTTATAAGTCAGAACACAAAACACTAGACAGTCCTATGACACGGACATCGCTGGATTCCTATCAAGCAGGTGGTTCTAAATATATAACCTTCATCACTGTATGATACAGAATCAGACCTACACACTTCCTTAAAACTAAAATAAGAAATAAAGGGAAGTTCACACATTTCTAACATTTTGACTTTCATTAAATGTCACGATATTTTGGGTAAAGTAAAAAAAGAATGAAATATTTTGGGAAGATTAAAAATATAAATATGTAAAGTGTTGGTCCCATTTTTCATGAGCTGAAATAAATTATCCCCAAATTTTTCCACATGCATGAAAGCTTATTTACCTGAAATTTGGTGAACAAATTTGTTTACATCCGTTATTGAACATTTCTCCTTTGCCAAGATAATCCATTCACCTGACAGGTGTGGCATTTCAAGAACCTGATTAAACAGCATGCTCATTACACAGGTACACCTTGCGCTGGGGCCAATAAAAGGCCACTAAAATGTGCCGTTTTGTCACACAACAATGCCACAGATGTCTCAGAGGGAGCGTGCAATTGGCATGCTGACTGCAGGAATGTCCACTGGAGCTGTTGTCAGGGAATTGAATGTACAGTACCAGTCAAAAGTTTGGACTCACCTACTCATTCAAGGGTTTTTCTTTATTTTTACTATTTTCTACATTGTGGAATAATAGTGAAGACATCAAAACTAGGAAAAAACAATATGGAATCATGTAGTAACCAAAAAGTGTTAAACAAATCTAAATATATATTAGATTCTTCGCCCTTTGCCTTGATGACAGCTTGGCATTCTCTCAACCAGCTTCACCTGGAATGCTTTTCCAACAGTCTTGTAGGAGTTCCCACATATTCTGAGCATTTGTTGGCTGCTTTTCCTTCACTCTGCGGTCCAACTCATCCCAAACCATCTCAATTGGGTTGAGGTCGGGTGATTGTGGAGGCCAAGGTCATCTGATGCTGTACTCCATCACTCTCCTTCTTGGTAAAATAGCCCTTACACAGCCTGGAGGTGTGTTTGGTCATTGTCCTGTTGAAAAACAAATGATAGGCCCACTAAGCTCAAACCAGATGGGATGGCGTATCGCTGCAGAATGCTGTGGTAGCCATGCTGGTTGAGTGTGCATTGAATTCTAAATAAATCACAGACAGTGTGACCAGCAAAGTACCCCCACTCCACCTCCTCCATGCTTCACGGTGGGAACCACACATGCAGAGATCATCTGTTCACCTACTCTGTGTCTCACAAAGAATTTTGGACAAAGGACAGATCTAATGTCCATTGCTCGTGTTTCTTGGCCCAAGCAAGTCTCTTCTTCTTATTGGTGTCCTTGAGTAGTGGTTTCTTCGCAGAAATTCAACATTGAAGGCCTGATTCACACAGTCTCCTCTGAACATGTTGATGTCTGTTACTTCTACTCTGTGAAGCAGTTATTTGTGCTGCAATTTGAATAATGAACTTATCCTCTGCAGCAGAGGTCTCAGAGGGAGTTTGCAATTGGCATGCTGACTGCAGGAATATCCACTGGAGCAGTTTCCAGAGAATTGAATGTTTATCTCTCTACCATAAGCTTAGGCAGAAATTAACATTCAATTAATTATAGAGAATTTGGCATCCAATCGGCTTCACAACCGCAGACCACGAGCTCAGGACTTCCACATTGTCTTAGACCTGCCACCCAGACAGCTTCATTGGCTGGGCTGGTCTTGGCTCCCCAGCGGGTAGGCCTGTCTTCCAAGTGGGTGGGCTTATGCCCTTCCATGGCTGTTCCCTGCCCAGTAATGTAAAGTCCATAGATTAGGGCCGAATGAATTTATTTACAATGACTGACTTACTGACTGATTTCCTTATATGATATGAACTGTAACTCGTTGAAATTGTTACATGTTGCGTTCATACTTTTGTTCAGTATATAGTACCAGACAAAAGTTGACACACCTACTCATTCCAAGGTTTTTCTTTATTTTTTACTATTTTCTACATTATTATTCTACAATGAAGATATCAAAACTATGAAATAACACATGTAGTAACCTAAAAAGTATAACCAAATATATATTTTATATTTTGAGATTCTTCAAAGTAGCCACCCTTTGCCTTGATGACAGCTTTGCAGTTTGTCAGTGATGTGAATGCTGAGGAACTTGAAGCTTTCCACCTTCTCAACTGCGGTCCTGTCGATGTGGATAGGGGTGTGCTCCCTCTGCTGTTTCCTGAAGTCCAAGATCAGCTCCTTTGTTTTGTTGACGTTGGGTGTGAGGTTAATTTCCTGGCACCACACTCCCAGGGCACTCACCTTCTCCCTGTAGGCTGTCTCGTCATTGTTGGTAATCAGGCCCACTACTGTTGTGTCGTCTGCAAACTTGATGATTGAGTTGGAGGCGTGTGTGACCATGCAGTCATGGGTGAACAGGGAGTACAGGAGGGGGCTGAGCACGCATCCTTGTGGGGCCCCAGTGATGAGGATCAGCGAAGTGGAGGTGTTGTTTCCTACCTTCACCACCTGGGGGCGGCCCGTCAGGAAGTCCAGGACCCAGTTGCACAGGGCGGGGTTCAGACCCAGGCTTAATGATGAGCTTGAAGGGTACTATGGTGTTGAATGCTGAGCTACAGTCAATGAACAGTATTCTTACATAGGTATTCTTGTCCAGATGGGATAGGGCAGTGTGCAGTGTGGTTGTGATTGCATCGTCTGTGGATCTATTAGGGCGGTAAGCAAATGGAAGTGGGTCTAGGGTGACAGGTAAGGTAGAGGTGATATGATCCTTGACTAGTCTCTCAAAGCTCTTCATGATGACAGAAGTGAGTGCTACAGGACGATAGTTACCTTTGATTTCTTGGGTACGGGAACAATGGTGGACATATTGAAGCATGTGGGGACAGCAGACTGGGATAAGGAGAGATTGTATATGTTGAATATGTTCAGCCAGCTGGTCTGCACATGCTCTGAGGATGCGGCTTGGGATGCCGTCTGAGCCGACAGCTTTGCAAGGGTTAACACGCTTACATGTCTTACTCACGTCAGCCACGGAGAAGGAGATCTCCACAGTCCTTGGTAGCACTGTGTTATCCTCATAGCGGGCGAAGAAGGTGTTTTGCTTGTCCGGAAGCAAGACGCCGGTATCCGCGACGTGGCTGGTTTTCCCTTTGTAGTCTGTGCTTGTCTGTAGACCCACATACGTCTCGTGTCCCCCTTGTGTCTGAGCTGATGAATTGCGTCTCCACTTTGTCTCTATACTGACGTTTTGCCTGTTTGAGGGAATAACTACACTGTTTGTATTCGTTCCCAGTCACCTTGCCATGGTTAAATGTGATGGTCTGTGCTTTCAGTTTAGTGTGAATGCTGCCATCTATCCACGGTTTCTGGGTAGGTTGCGCCTTGTTAAAAGTTCATTTCTTTCCTTTTTAATGCATTTGAGCCAATCAGTTGTGTTATGACAAGGTAGAGTTGGTATAGAGAAGATGTGATGAAACTGTCTCTCATGAGGACCGCCACAGGACAGGAAGACCCAGTTATCCCTGCTGCAGAGGACGAGTTAATGGCACCTCAGATTGCAGCCCAAATAAATGCTTCATAGAGTTCCAATAACAGGCACATCTCAACATCAACTGTTCAGAGGACTGTTTAGGGGAGACTGTTTAGGGGAGACTGCGTGAATCAGGTGTTCATGGTCGAATTGCTGCACAGAAACCACTACTAAAGGACACCAATAAGAAGAAGAGACTTGCTTGGGCCAAGAAACACAAGCGTTGGACATTAGACCGGTGGATATCTGTCCTTTGGTCTAATGAGTCCAAATGTGAGATTTTTGGAGTGCTGCATCAGATGACCTGGCCTCCACAAATCAACTGGCCTCAACCCAATTTAATTTTTACGTTTTTTTATGTATCCGTTATTTTACCAGGTAAGCTGACTGAGAACACATTCTCATTTGCAGCAACGACCTGGGGAATAGTTACAGGGGAGAGGAGGGGGATGAATGAGCCAATTGTAAACTGGGGATTATTAGGTGACCGTGATGGTTTGATGGCCAGATTGGGAATTTAGCCAGGACACAGGGGTTAACACCCCTACTCTTACGATAAGTGCCATGGGATCTTTATTGACCGCAGAGAGTCAGGACACCCGTTTAACGGTGTCCTGACAATTGAGATGGTTTTGGATGAGTTGGATGGCAGAGTGAAGGAAAAGCAGCCAACAAGTGCCCAGCATATGTGGGAACTCCTCCTAAAATTGTCTGAGACTCCAGTCACCCAAGTTACTGACTGTTTTCTTTGCTACCCCACGGCAAGCAGTGGGGTAGGGGCTTGTAAGTAAGCATTTCACGTTAAAGTCCACACTTGTTGTATTCAGCATTTCACGTTAAAGTCCACACTTGTTGTATTCAGCATTTCACGTTAAAGTCCACACTTGTTGTATTCAGCGCATGTGGCAAATAAAGTTTGGTTTGAAGACTGTTGGAAAACAATTCCAGGTGAAGCTGGTTGAGAGAATGCCAAGAGTCTGCAAAGCTGTATTTGTATTAGTCGGGGACAGCCCTACTGGGAACAGATACCAGTGGGCAGATCTATTTATTTGTTCACTACACTACAGCACTTACTTTGATGAGTCAAATCTGATCCTTTCATCTCTTCTCCTCCTCTCACAGTTCCAGTCAGCTCCGTTGTTTTCCTGCAGTCCACCAGCAGCACAGACAACCTCTTCATACCCAGCAGTAAGGTACTACCGGGAGAGGCACGACACGGGGACTCTGGGTGGGAGGAAGGGCTAGCTTTGTCCTGGTAACGATAAAGAGGGGACACAGAGACATATCATGATGGATGCTGATGTCACTGTTGACATAAAGTGCTCTACAGAAACCCAGCCTAGAGCCCGATAGAGCAAGCTGTATGCTAGACCAGACCAAGCTGTACCATCTGATGTTCTGATCTGGAGAGACTCCTCTCTGCCTCGTCAGCATCAGGATGTTGTTGAGGCTCCCCAGAGGATCCAGCATAGTCATGTCTCTCTCCTGTGTGAACGAGAACATCAAACAGATGGTGAACTTATGATCTTCTATTGCAATCAACGAAATGGGTGCTGTTGCGTCCCTTTGATATTTTAAGTAGAAATGATGCACCAACATTTAATTTTAAAAGCCTGTTATATTAGATGAGGGGAACTTTAATATAGACCACATGGAGAATGAGAATTCAATACATCGAAATCCTATAACAATGGCAGATTGCCCCTTAAACAATTCCTACAGTACTGAACAACATATTCAAGTGTAGAACTTCAGTAGAATGCCCCTTTAAAAACACACATTAGTTCAACAACGGCATAGTTTGTGCCCCTGTTTAAGACAGTACTCACGGGTGTTAATCGGAACTTCTGTCTCCTCCTCTTTTATTGAGATATCCTCCTCTTCCTCTTTTACTCCAAATGGTTCTTCCTCTTCTTTCACATTCTCTTCTTTCAATGTTATGGCATCTTCCTCCTTTTTGATTCTGAAAGCTTCTACCTCCTCTCCTACTCTGACAACCCCATCTCCTACTCTGACAATCCCATCTTCCTCTTTAACTGTAATATCATTCTCTTCTTCTTTCAATGTGATAGCCTCCTCTTCCTCCTTTTTCATCCTGAAAGCTTCTTCCTCTCCTTTCATCAGAGCTTCTTTCTCCGTCGAGCTTAGTGAGCTCATGCTCCGAGCGATTAGCCTAGTGCAATATCAATGTAACACATTTGCTAATTTAACAAGCAAATCACGTTTAAATGAACTAGTAGATAGAACATAACGTAAACAGAATTATGTTCTAAACACTAAGAGTAATATACACAAGATTGGTCTAAAGAGCATCAATGTTTTACGTTCGCTAGCAAACCACCGCGGTGGGTGAATCAGAAGCCCTTTGTCGCTGTTGAGGACGCTTCCAGTTCCGTCCACTAGATTATACGTCACGCAAGAAGCATCACGTGAAAGACTCACATCGCCTCCCGCTGACTGGAGTGGCTAACGCAGATTGGAAAAGTATTAATTACAATGTTTATTCTGGAAAGCAATACCATAAGTAGTCATTTCAAAACAACCAGATGTTGTTTTCTCTTACTTCTTACAGCCAATACTTTACTCCAGGGCTGACCTGCCCATTAGACAGGATTAGGTGGCAGATTGAAGAGGGTGGCATATTCGAGCTAAATTGACCAAGGCTCCTCACTAACAACACATAATAACACTTCACATAATGGTGCCCAAAAACAATGAAAACTTCTCTCACCCAGTGGCATATGGGATATTTAGGTGAGTGTTGCTGTTGCCACATGAAGCAGTGCCCACTTTGCAAAAGGCAACATGGTAGATATGCCTCTACCTGTGTAGAGAAAGATGCCCCATTGTCCTTCCTGTCTCTGAAGTGCCCTTTATGGTGGTGGTATAGTTTGTATTATTTTTTTCTCATAGTTATTCTGAACCCACTGTCTGCAAGTCGTTGTTAAATTCGCCTGAGTGATTTGTATTTTCCTTAACTTTCTGAAGAGGAAACAGCCCAGAAATGCCCCTGTCTGAGTGCATTTGTCTACCACTATGTGTAGCTGTTAGCGATGATGCTAATGATCCACTATGTGTAGCTATTAGCGATGGTGCTAATGATCCACTATGTGTAGCTGTTAGCGATGATGCTAATGATCCACTATGTGTAGCTGTTAGCGATGATGCTAATGATCCACTATGTGTAGCTGTTAGCGATGATGCTAATGATCCACTATGAGTAGCTGTTAGCGATGATGCTAATGATCCACTATGAGTAGCTGTTTTTATTTATTTATTTTTTAACCTTTATTTATCTAGGCAAGTCAGTTAAGAACTAATTCTTATTTACATTGACGCCCTACCCTGGCCAAACCCTAACCCGGACGATGCTGTGTGCCGCCCCATGGGACTCCCAATCACGGCCGGTTGTGATACAGCCCAGGATCAAACCAGGGTCTGTAGTGACGCTTCTAGCACTGAGATGCAGTGTCTTAGACCGCTGCGCCACTCGGGAACCAATGACGGTGTGTAGTGTCTGAGTGCAGTCTACCACTATGTGTAGCTGTTAGCGATGATGCTAATGACAACCATCTTCTGGTTGATGAAAAAGCTTTCCCACAAACCTTGTCAATTAAATGTTAACAACAAAGCAGTCTGTTCCTACCTGGCAGAATGATATCATGATTATTTGCATCAATCCAGTTGTGATTTGTTCAGCAAACTCTGCAATCACATGTGTGCTACAGAGACACCACTAACCAAGCAAGGCTCTTGCTGGTGCCACTTGAATTAAAGGGTATCTACACCCAAAAATGACAACATCTTGGGAGAAAAACAGGAAAACCGGGACAGAAACCTGGAAAAACTAAACAAAGAAAATGAAATTAGAGAAAAGAAAAAAAACAGAATAAAAAATAAATAAAAATAAAATTATTTAATAGGACTTTTACTGACCTTTAACCTCCCTGCTCCTCAATACTTCTTCCACTGGATCAAAGCTTCAGCCAAGTAGGATACATGATAGTGGCAACACATGGAGGTGGGTTGGATATAGTCATGGTAGGTAGGATACATGATAGTGGCAACACATGGAGGTGGGTTGATATAGTAACGGTAGGATACATGATAGTGGCAACACATGGAGGTGGGTTGGATATAGTCATGGTAGGATACATGATAGTGGCAACACATGGAGTAGGGTTGGATATAGTAACGGTAGGATACATGATAGTGACAACACATGGAAGTGGGTTGGATATAGTCATGGTAGGATACATGATAGTGGCAACACATGGAGGTGGGTTGGATATAGTCATGGTGGGATTCATGATAGTGGCAACACATGGAGTAGGGTTGGATATAGTCATGGTAGGATACATGATAGTGACAACACATTGAGTAGGGTTGGATATAGTCATGGTAGGATACATGATAGTAGCAGAGAGAACATTTTAGGATTTGGGTGACTGGAGTCTTTGACAAATTTTGGGGGCCTTCTTCCTTCTTCTGACACCGCCTAGTATATAGGTTCTGGATGGCAGGAAGCTTGGCCCCAGTGATTACAGTACAGGAGGAGACTAAGCACACACCCCTGAGGGGCCCCCGTGTTAAGGATCAGCGTGGCATATGTGTTGTTGCCTGCCCTTATATGCCCCCCAAAAGGTCTGCTCACAGCCCTGGACAAGAGTTACACACATATTAATGTTGTCCATGCCCAGGGCGCCTCTCCAGGGAACGGTTGGATGTCATCTTGCAATTGCCAACTGTACCTGGCTGTACCTGGCTGTACCTGGCTGTACCTGGCTGTACCTATCTGTACCTAGCTGTACCTATCTGTACCTATCTGTACCTAGCTGTACCTAGCTGTACCTGGCTGTACCTAGCTGTACCTGGCTGTACCTGGCTGTACCTGACTGTACCTAGCTGTACCTAGCTGTACCTAGCTGTACCTAGCTGTACCTAGCTGTACCTGGCTGTACCTAGCTGTACCTGGCTGTACCTAGCTGTACCTGGCTGTACCTAGCTGTACCTGGCTGTACCTGGCTGTACCTATTTGTACCTAGCTGTACCTAGCTGTACCTATCTGTACCTAGCTGTACCTAGCTGTACCTGGCTGTACCTAGCTGTACCTGGCTGTACCTATCTGTACCTATCTGTACCTAGCTGTACCTATCTGTACCTAGCTGTACCTAGCTGTACCTGGCTGTACCTAGCTGTACCTGGCTGTACCTGGCTGTACCTGACTGTACCTGGCTGTACCTATCTGTACCTAGCTGTACCTGGCTGTACCTAGCTGTACCTGGCTGTACCTGGCTGTACCTATCTGTACCTAGCTGTACCTATCTGTACCTAGCTGTACCTATCTGTACCTAGCTGTACCTAGCTGTACCTGGCTGTACCTAGCTGTACCTGGCTGTACCTGACTATACCTGGCTGTACCTGACTGTACCTAGCTGTACCTGGCTGTACCTGACTGAACCTGGCTGTACCTAGCTGTACCTAGCTGTACCTATCTGTACCTAGCTGTACCTAGCTGTACCTGGGTAAAAAAAAACTTTTTTGTGTTTTGTGCACAGCAGACATACGTGATATTGTGTCTTTTAAGACAATTGGTGTACGACACTTAAATAAAATAAATTACTGTTACAACAGAATTGTAAAACATTTCTGTTCTTTCTTCACACTAAAGACAAGATACACATCCAACACTGATGTAAACACACTATTCTCTTAAAGCCACACTCTGTAGAATACACATCCAACACTGATGTAAAGACACTATTCTCTTAAAGCCACACTCTGTAGGATAAATATCCAAGGGTCCCTGCTCATCTGCGGGAACGTGCCTTAGGCATGCTGCAAGGAGGCATGAGGACTGCAGATGTGGCCAGGGCAATAAATTGCAATGTCCGTACTGTGAGACGCTTAAGACAGGGCTAAAGGGAGACAGGACATACAGCTGATCGTCCTCGCAGTGGCAGACCACGTGTAACAGCACCTACACAGGATCGGTACATCTGAACATCTCACCTGCGGGACAAGTACATTATGGCAACAACAACTGCCTGAGTAACACCAGGAACGCACAATCCCTCCATCAGTGCTCAGACTGTCCACAATAGGCTGAGAGAGGCTGGACTGAGGGCTTGTAGGCCTGTTGTCAGGCAGGTCCTCACTAGACATCACCGGCAACAACGTCGCCTATGGGCACAAACCCACCATCGCTGGACCAGACAGGACTGGCAAAAAGTGCTCTTCACTGACAAGTCACGGTTTTGTCTCCAGGGATGATGGTCGGATTCGCGTTTATCGTCGAAGAAATGAGCGTTACGCAGAGGCTTGCACTATGGAGCGGGATCGACTTGGAGGTGGAGGGTCCGTCATGGTCTGGGGCGGTGTGTCACAGCATCATCGGACTGGGCTTGTTGTCATTGCAGGCAATCTCAACGCTGTGCGTTACAGGGAAGACATCCTCCTCCATCATGTGGTACCCTTCCTGCCGGCTCATCCTGACATGACCCTCCAGCATGACAATGCCACCAGCCATACTGCTAGTTCTGTGTGAGATTTCCTGCCAGGCAGGAATGTCAGTGTTCTGCCATGGCCCGCGAAGAGCCCGGATCTCAATCCCATTGAGCACGTCTGGGACCTGTTGGATCGGAGGGTGAGGGCTAGGGCCATTCCCCCCATTCCCCCCGGGAACTTGCAGGTGCCTTGGTGGACGAGTGGGGTAACATCTCACAGCAAGAACTGGCAAATCTGGTGCAGTCCATGAGAAGGAGATACACTGCAGTACTTAATGCAGCTGGTGGCCACACCAGATACTGACTGTTACTTTTGATTTTGACCCCCCATTTGTTCATGGACACATTATTCAATTTCTGTTAGTCACATGTCTGTGGAACTTGTTCAGTTTATGTCTCAGTTGTTGAATCTTGTTATGTTCATACAAATATTTACACGTTAAGTTTGCTGAAAATAAACGCAGTTGACAGTGAGAGGACGTTTCTTCTCCTCCCCTGCTAAAGAAGATGATGTCTGCTGCTTGGAGAAAGAAGCTCTGGGGCTGAACATTGTCGTGAAAGAAGAATAGGAGGATATTACAGTGAAAGGAGAGGAAGAAGCTTTCAGAATGAAAAAGGAGGAAGAGGAGGCTGTTATAGGGAAAGAAGAGGAGGAGGGCATTACAGTGAAAGAAGAGAAATCTCCATTTGGAGGGGATAGAGGCTGTCACAGTGAAAGAGGAAGAGGGGATAGAGGCTGTCACAGTGGAAGAGGAGGAGGTAGAAGCTATCAGAATGAAATAGGAGGCTGTTATAGGGAAAAAAGAGGAAGAGATCTCCATTCTGCACCATATGGTTTAATGGTGATCTCCATTCTGCACCATATGGTTTAACGGTGATCTCCATTCTGCACCATATGGTTTAACGGTGATCTCCATTCTGCACCATATGGTTTAATGGTGATCTCCATTCTGCACCATATGGTTTAACGGTGATCACCATTCTATGAAAGCTGCTCTTCTCATTCCAACCACAATCATAAATAACTCTCTTAATTCAGGCACTGTGCCTTATTCCCTGAAGACTCTGCCTCCATTAAACCAACCTTGAAAACACCTGGACTGGTGTCCACCTTCAGGTCGCCAGCTGTACAGTGTTTCCTCCGATACATTGGTGCGGCTGGCTTCCGGGGTAAGAGCAGTGTGTCAAGAAGCAGTGCGGCTGGCTTCCGGGGTAAGAGAGCAGTCTGTCAAGAAGCAGTGCGGCTGGCTTCCGGGGTAAGAGAGCAGTGTGTCAAGAAGCAGTTCGGCTGGCAGGGTCGTGTTTCGGTGGACGCATTGTTCTCAACCTTCGCCTCTCCTGAGTCTGTACGGGAGTTACAGCGACGGGACATCACGAAATTTGGGACAAAAAGGGGGAGATTTTGTTTTTTGAATACACCAGGACCCCAACACCCTAAACAATTACAGACCAATTGTTCTGCCTTTATTTTATCAGGCAGGTAAAATTAAGAACAAATTCTTATTGATGGCCTGGCTGTAATATACAAAGCCACTCTGTTAGATGTGATCAGACATTTAAAGCCACTCTGTTAGATGTGACCAGACTACTAGCGTCCCACCTCGACAACAGCCAGTGAATTGCAGGGCGCCATATTCAAAACAACAGAAATCCTATAATTAAAATTCCTCAAACATACAAGTATTTTACACCATTTTAAAGATCAACTTCTTGTAAATCCAGCTGAGTGCCCGATTTCAAATAGGCTTTATAGCGAAAGCACACCAACCGATTATGTTAGGTCAGCACCTAGTCACAGATAACCATACAGCCATTTTCCAGCCATGGAGAGGGCTCATAAAAGTAAGAAATAGCGATTTAAATGAATCACTAACCTTTGGTGATCTTCATCAGATGGCACTCACAGGACTTCATGTTACACAATAAATGCGTGTTTTGTTCGATAAAGTTAATCTTTGTCCAAAAATCTCATTTGAAATTGTTGTCATGTTCAGAATATTGCATTGTCTCAAACAAACATCCGGTGAAAGTGCAGAAAGCCACATCAATTAACAGAAATACTCATCATAAACATGGATAAAAGGTACAAGTGTTGAACATACGAATAAAGATAAACTTCTCCTTAATGCAACCGCTGTGTCAGATTTGAAAAATGCTTTACGGCGAAAGCACACTTTGCGATTATGTTAGGTCAGCCCCTAGCCACAGAGAACCATACAGCCATTTTCCAACCACGGAGAGGTGTCACAAAAGTCCGAAATAGAGATTAAAATTAATCACTTACCTTTGATGATCTTCATCTGGTGGCACTCCCAGGTTGATAAATGGAAATTTCCACTGGCCACTGATTGAAAGTGCTGTTTCTCCCTCATTTTTTCAGATTAAAAGCCTGAAACAATGCCTAAACACTGGTCACATGTAGAGGAGGCCATAGAGCTTGTGAACTGGGTCCTAAGTCTTTGTATGGTGGATAGGCTTCCAATGGAAAAACAGCCTTTCAAAATAATAGTACTTCCTGGTTGGATTTTCCTCGTTTTCACCTGCCATATCAGTTCTGTTATACTCACAGACATTATTTTAACAGTTTTGGAAACTTTAGAGTGGAAGATTTAGGCAGTTTAATTTGGGCTTTTCATCCAAAATTCCAAATGCTGCACCCCTACCCTAGTGAAGTTAAAGCCACTCTGTTAGATGTGACCACCCTATTAAAGACACTCTGTGTACTTCCCTGGTTAGGTTGCAGACGCATGCCAGATCTCATCTTACAACGTCTGAATAGGTATTTAACATATCAGCCAACCACATCATATGATATAGCATTCCGATGCCCTACTGCACAGTTAAAGATGTGACACGCAACCATTGGTTGATGCAATGCAACATCTGCACGTCTCGTCGGTCAGGAACTCCACCAAGATCTGTATGTCATCATCATACTATTCATTTACAGCCCCTCTGTCAGATATAAATCATCAGAGTGGGAAACCAACTGACATGGAAACAATGGAGCAAATGTATCACTATCAGAGGGGTGTATTATGACATCAGATAGAACTACTCAGACATTCCAAATATCACTTGATTATCAGAGGGGTGAATTATGACATCATATAGAACTACTCAGACATTCCAAATATCACTTGATTATCAGAGGGGTGAATTATGACATCATATAGAACTACTCAGACATTCCAAATATCACTTGATTATCAGAGGGGTGAATTATGACATCATATAGAACTACTCAGACATTCCAAATCAAGCTTCATCTGTAAAATGTGACCATGCTATTTATTTTACAGCCACTCTGTCAGATATAAATCATCAGAGTGGGCCACCAACTGAAATGGGTGTGGGGAGAAACACCTCTGGTAGTGGGGTTACTAAGAGTCTGGAAGGTTACCGTTGTGGCTTGTTCCAGCAATGCATTGAAGGGTTCCCGCCAAGGTACGGAGGCCCTCCACAACGTTAAGAAGTAACTCCTTGTGTCTTCCAACGGTGGCTCCTTGGAGGGAAACAATGGAGCAAAATGCATCACATCCAAATAGATTATCTGTAGTGCTGGAGGAATGACACACTCATATAAACACACAAACACACACATAGCCAGAGTTTTAAAATGATAATTTAATCACAGAGCAGTCTACATTAACACCGGCGTACTGTATATTTAAACTGAAATACTCCATATTCAATTCATGTTTTTCTAATAAAAACATACAAATCTA
Organism: Oncorhynchus clarkii lewisi; assembly: GCF_045791955.1. Lineage (NCBI taxonomy): Eukaryota > Metazoa > Chordata > Actinopteri > Salmoniformes > Salmonidae > Oncorhynchus > Oncorhynchus clarkii. The sequence goes on along the minus strand of NC_092159.1, from coordinate 3,599,948 downwards.
TTTTTTGTACAGTTCGATTTCATATGGCATAATCAAAAAACACATTCTTCGTAAAAAATATAAGACAACGGGAGCACTGTAAGTTCTCTGATGATGTGATGTGAAATATCAATTTACAGGTCCTGGGAGCATTGGAAGGCTTATCTCCTGTGTGTGTCCTCATGTCTTTTCAGGTTCGCTAGCGAGGAAAATTTCTTTCTACACTGGGAGCAGTGGTAAGGCTTCTCCCCTGTGTGCAATCTCTTATGTTCTTTCAGGTGACTTAACTGGGCAAACCTCTTTCCACACTGAGAGCAGTGGTAAGGCTTCTCTCCGGTGTGTGTTCTTTGATGACGTTTCAGGTGACCTAACTGTGTAAAACGCTTTGCACACTGGGAACAGTGGTATGGCTTTTCCCCTGTATGTATTCTCTCATGTTCTTTCAGGTCCCTTGACTGGTTAAAACTCTTTCCACACTGGGAGCAGTGGTGTGGCTTTTCTCCTGTATGTATTCTCTCATGATCTTTCAGGTCCCTTGACTGGTTAAAACTCTTTCCACACTGGGAGCAGTGGTATGGCTTTTCTCCTGTATGTATTCTCTCGTGCATTTTCAGGGACCCTATCCGGGTAAAACTCTTTCCACACTGGGAGCAGTGATGAGGAGTATTTCCTGTGTGTGTCCTTTCATGTCTTTTCAGGCTCGCTGACAAGGAAAAGTTCTTTCCACACTGGGAGCATTGGAAAGGTTTATCGCCTGTGTGCGTCTTCTCATGTATTTTCAGGCATCCTGATGAGGAAAATCTCTTTACACACAAGGAGCAGGGGTAAGGCTTGTCTCCTGTGTGCATTCTCTCATGCATTTTCAGGGACCCTATCCGGGTAAAACTCTTTCCACACTGGGAGCAGTGGTAAGGTTTATCACCTGTGTGTGTCCTCTCGTGTCTTTTCATGTTCCCTAACTGGGTAAAACTCTTCGCACACTGGGAGCAGTGGTATGGTCTTGCTGGTTTGGCCATTTCTTCCTCTGGTTCCTCAGAGTCTGGCCTTTCTCCTGCCAAAAACAAACAAAGTGTTTATTTAATCATAGAGACATGAATGAAACTTCCACATGATTCCACATATTTAATCCAAATCAGATCCATTTTACAGTGTGGCTTTAGAGGAATACAGAGAGATTCTGGTAACTAGCATTAGCGCAATGACTGGAAGTCTACAGGTACAGTCGCATATGCTAAATAAAATAAGGGCTAAATAAAACAAAGGTTAAATAAAATAAGGGTTAAATAAAATAAGGGTTAAATAAAATAAGGGTAAAATAAAAGAAAGAGGGAAAAAGAAAGACATCCAGTCATTTCACTAACACTAGTTATCATTGGCTCACAAAACAACCTCTTAAGTTCCTTCCTGCTGCACACAGACACCATAACAACGGTATCCAGGACTGACAGAAAGAATCTCACGCTGTTCCTACATTAAAAAACAACATATTCAATGTAGAACTTCACTAGAATGTCCATACAGGGGGATTCCTCACTACGTGTCATCCTTCTACAGTAGAATGTCCATACAGGGGGATTCGTCACTACGTGTCATCCTTTTACAGTAGAATGTCCATACAGGGGGATTCGTCACTACATGTCATCCTTCTACAGCAGAATGTCCATACAGGGGGAGATGAGATGATAATGTAGCAACACAGAACCTGTTCTTCCATTTACAGCTGTTATGGAGATGAGATGATAATGTAGCAATACAGAGCCTGTTCTTCCATTTACAGCTGTTATGGAGATGAGATGATAATGTAGCAATACAGAGCCTGTTCTTTAGACCTGGTTTGTTCACAGGTTATGGATCCAACCAGGTCTATACGGAACCGAGACATTTGGTTTGTTCACAGGTTATGGATCCAACCAGGTCTATACGGAACCGAGACATTTGGTTTGTTCACAGGTTATGGATCCAACCAGGTCTATACGGAACCGAGACATTTGGTTTGTTCACAGGTTATGGATCCAACCAGGTCTATACGGAACCGAGACATTTGGTTTGTTCACAGGTTATGGATCCAACCAGGTCTATACGGAACCGAGACATTTGGTTTGTTCACAGGTTATGGATCCAACCAGGTCTATACGGAACCGAGACATTTGGTTTGTTCACAGGTTATGGATCCAACCAGGTCTATACGGAACCGAGACATTTGGTTTGTTCACAGGTTATGGATCCAACCAGGTCTATACGGAACCGAGACATTTGGTTTGTTCACAGGTTATGGATCCAACCAGGTCTATACGGAGCCGAGACATTTGGTTTGTTCACAGGTTATGGATCCAACCAGGTCTATACGGAACCGAGACATTTGGTTTGTTCACAGGTTATGGATCCAACCAGGTCTATACGGAACCGAGACATTTGGTTTGTTCACAGGTTATGGATCCAACCAGGTCTATACGGAACCGAGACATTTGGTTTGTTCACAGGTTATGGATCCAACCAGGTCTATACGGAACCGAGACATTTGGTTTGTTCACAGGTTATGGATCCAACCAGGTCTATACGGAACCGAGACATTTGGTTTGTTCACAGGTTATGGATCCAACCAGGTCTATACGGAACCGAGACATTTGGTTTGTTCACAGGTTATGGATCCAACCAGGTCTATACGGAACCGAGACATTTGGTTTGTTCACAGGTTATGGATCCAACCAGGTCTATACGGAACCGAGACATTTGGTTTGTTCACAGGTTATGGATCCAACCAGGTCTATACGGAACCGAGACATTTGGTTTGTTCACAGGTTATGGATCCAACCAGGTCTATACGGAACCGAGACATTTGGTTTGTTCACAGGTTATGGATCCAACCAGGTCTATACGGAACCGAGACATTTGGTTTGTTCACAGGTTATGGATCCAACCAGGTCTATACGGAACCGAGACATTTGGTTTGTTCACAGGTTATGGATCCAACCAGGTCTATACGGAACCGAGACATTTGGTTTGTTCACAGGTTATGGATCCAACCAGGTCTATACGGAACCGAGACATTTGGTTTGTTCACAGGTTATGGATCCAACCAGGTCTATACGGAACCGAGACATTTGGTTTGTTCACAGGTTATGGATCCAACCAGGTCTATACGGAACCGAGACATTTGGTTTGTTCACAGGTTATGGATCCAACCAGGTCTATACGGAACCGAGACATTTGGTTTGTTCACAGGTTATGGATCCAACCAGGTCTATACGGAACCGAGACATTTGGTTTGTTCACAGGTTATGGATCCAACCAGGTCTATACGGAACCGAGACATTTGGTTTGTTCACAGGTTATGGATCCAACCAGGTCTATACGGAACCGAGACATTTGTTTTGTTCACAGGTTATGGATCCAACCAGGTATATACGGAACCGAGACATTTGGTTTGTTCACAGGTTATGGATCCAACCAGGTCTATACGGAACCGAGACATTTGTTTTGTTCACAGGTTATGGATCCAACCAGGTCTATACGGAACCGAGACATTTGTTTTGTTCACAGGTTATGGATCCAACCAGGTCTATACGGAACCGAGACATTTGGTTTGTTCACAGGTTATGGATCCAACCAGGTCTATACGGAACCGAGACATTTGGTTTGTTCACAGGTTATGGATCCAACCAGGTCTATACGGAACCGAGACATTTGGTTTGTTCACAGGTTATGGATCCAACCAGGTCTATACGGAACCGAGACATTTGGTTTGTTCACAGGTTATGGATCCAACCAGGTCTATACGGAACCGAGACATTTGGTTTGTTCACAGGTTATGGATCCAACCAGGTCTATACGGAACCGAGACATTTGGTTTGTTCACAGGTTATGGATCCAACCAGGTCTATACGGAACCGAGACATTTGGTTTGTTCACAGGTTATGGATCCAACCAGGTCTATACGGAACCGAGACATTTGGTTTGTTCACAGGTTATGGATCCAACCAGGTCTATACGGAACCGAGACATTTGGTTTGTTCACAGGTTATGGATCCAACCAGGTCTATACGGAACCGAGACATTTGGTTTGTTCACAGGTTATGGATCCAACCAGGTCTATACGGAACCGAGACATTTGGTTTGTTCACAGGTTATGGATCCAACCAGGTCTATACGGAACCGAGACATTTGGTTTGTTCACAGGTTATGGATCCAACCAGGTCTATACGGAACCGAGACATTTGGTTTGTTCACAGGTTATGGATCCAACCAGGTCTATACGGAACCGAGACATTTGGTTTGTTCACAGGTTATGGATCCAACCAGGTCTATACGGAACCGAGACATTTGGTTTGTTCACAGGTTATGGATCCAACCAGGTCTATACGGAACCGAGACATTTGGTTTGTTCACAGGTTATGGATCCAACCAGGTCTATACGGAACCGAGACATTTGGTTTGTTCACAGGTTATGGATCCAACCAGGTCTATACGGAACCGAGACATTTGGTTTGTTCACAGGTTATGGATCCAACCAGGTCTATACGGAACCGAGACATTTGGTTTGTTCACAGGTTATGGATCCAACCAGGTCTATACGGAACCGAGACATTTGTTTTGTTCACAGGTTATGGATCCAACCAGGTCTATACGGAACCGAGACATTTGGTTTGTTCACAGGTTATGGATCCAACCAGGTCTATACGGAACCGAGACATTTGTTTTGTTCACAGGTTATGGATCCAACCAGGTCTATACGGAACCGAGACATTTGTTTTGTTCACAGGTTATGGATCCAACCAGGTCTATACGGAACCGAGACATTTGGTTTGTTCACAGGTTATGGATCCAACCAGGTCTATACGGAACCGAGACATTTGGTTTGTTCACAGGTTATGGATCCAACCAGGTCTATACGGAACCGAGACATTTGGTTTGTTCACAGGTTATGGATCCAACCAGGTCTATACGGAACCGAGACATTTGGTTTGTTCACAGGTTATGGATCCAACCAGGTCTATACGGAACCGAGACATTTGGTTTGTTCACAGGTTATGGATCCAACCAGGTCTATACGGAACCGAGACATTTGGTTTGTTCACAGGTTATGGATCCAACCAGGTCTATACGGAACCGAGACATTTGGTTTGTTCACAGGTTATGGATCCAACCAGGTCTATACGGAACCGAGACATTTGGTTTGTTCACAGGTTATGGATCCAACCAGGTCTATACGGAACCGAGACATTTGGTTTGTTCACAGGTTATGGATCCAACCAGGTCTATACGGAACCGAGACATTTGGTTTGTTCACAGGTTATGGATCCAACCAGGTCTATACGGAACCGAGACATTTGGTTTGTTCACAGGTTATGGATCCAACCAGGTCTATACGGAACCGAGACATTTGGTTTGTTCACAGGTTATGGATCCAACCAGGTCTATACGGAACCGAGACATTTGGTTTGTTCACAGGTTATGGATCCAACCAGGTCTATACGGAACCGAGACATTTGGTTTGTTCACAGGTTATGGATCCAACCAGGTCTATACGGAACCGAGACATTTGGTTTGTTCACAGGTTATGGATCCAACCAGGTCTATACGGAACCGAGACATTTGGTTTGTTCACAGGTTATGGATCCAACCAGGTCTATACGGAACCGAGACATTTGGTTTGTTCACAGGTTATGGATCCAACCAGGTCTATACGGAACCGAGACATTTGGTTTGTTCACAGGTTATGGATCCAACCAGGTCTATACGGAACCGAGACATTTGGTTTGTTCACAGGTTATGGATCCAACCAGGTCTATACGGAACCGAGACATTTGGTTTGTTCACAGGTTATGGATCCAACCAGGTCTATACGGAACCGAGACATTTGGTTTGTTCACAGGTTATGGATCCAACCAGGTCTATACGGAACCGAGACATTTGGTTTGTTCACAGGTTATGGATCCAACCAGGTCTATACGGAACCGAGACATTTGGTTTGTTCACAGGTTATGGATCCAACCAGGTCTATACGGAACCGAGACATTTGGTTTGTTCACAGGTTATGGATCCAACCAGGTCTATACGGAACCGAGACATTTGGTTTGTTCACAGGTTATGGATCCAACCAGGTCTATACGGAACCGAGACATTTGGTTTGTTCACAGGTTATGGATCCAACCAGGTCTATACGGAACCGAGACATTTGGTTTGTTCACAGGTTATGGATCCAACCAGGTCTATACGGAACCGAGACATTTGGTTTGTTCACAGGTTATGGATCCAACCAGGTCTATACGGAACCGAGACATTTGGTTTGTTCACAGGTTATGGATCCAACCAGGTCTATACGGAACCGAGACATTTGGTTTGTTCACAGGTTATGGATCCAACCAGGTCTATACGGAACCGAGACATTTGGTTTGTTCACAGGTTATGGATCCAACCAGGTCTATACGGAACCGAGACATTTGGTTTGTTCACAGGTTATGGATCCAACCAGGTCTATACGGAACCGAGACATTTGGTTTGTTCACAGGTTATGGATCCAACCAGGTCTATACGGAACCGAGACATTTGGTTTGTTCACAGGTTATGGATCCAACCAGGTCTATACGGAACCGAGACATTTGGTTTGTTCACAGGTTATGGATCCAACCAGGTCTATACGGAACCGAGACATTTGGTTTGTTCACAGGTTATGGATCCAACCAGGTCTATACGGAACCGAGACATTTGGTTTGTTCACAGGTTATGGATCCAACCAGGTCTATACGGAACCGAGACATTTGGTTTGTTCACAGGTTATGGATCCAACCAGGTCTATACGGAACCGAGACATTTGGTTTGTTCACAGGTTATGGATCCAACCAGGTCTATACGGAACCGAGACATTTGGTTTGTTCACAGGTTATGGATCCAACCAGGTCTATACGGAACCGAGACATTTGGTTTGTTCACAGGTTATGGATCCAACCAGGTCTATACGGAACCGAGACATTTGGTTTGTTCACAGGTTATGGATCCAACCAGGTCTATACGGAACCGAGACATTTGGTTTGTTCACAGGTTATGGATCCAACCAGGTCTATACGGAACCGAGACATTTGGTTTGTTCACAGGTTATGGATCCAACCAGGTCTATACGGAACCGAGACATTTGGTTTGTTCACAGGTTATGGATCCAACCAGGTCTATACGGAACCGAGACATTTGGTTTGTTCACAGGTTATGGATCCAACCAGGTCTATACGGAACCGAGACATTTGGTTTGTTCACAGGTTATGGATCCAACCAGGTCTATACGGAACCGAGACATTTGGTTTGTTCACAGGTTATGGATCCAACCAGGTCTATACGGAACCGAGACATTTGGTTTGTTCACAGGTTATGGATCCAACCAGGTCTATACGGAACCGAGACATTTGGTTTGTTCACAGGTTATGGATCCAACCAGGTCTATACGGAACCGAGACATTTGGTTTGTTCACAGGTTATGGATCCAACCAGGTCTATACGGAACCGAGACATTTGGTTTGTTCACAGGTTATGGATCCAACCAGGTCTATACGGAACCGAGACATTTGGTTTGTTCACAGGTTATGGATCCAACCAGGTCTATACGGAACCGAGACATTTGGTTTGTTCACAGGTTATGGATCCAACCAGGTCTATACGGAACCGAGACATTTGGTTTGTTCACAGGTTATGGATCCAACCAGGTCTATACGGAACCGAGACATTTGGTTTGTTCACAGGTTATGGATCCAACCAGGTCTATACGGAACCGAGACATTTGGTTTGTTCACAGGTTATGGATCCAACCAGGTCTATACGGAACCGAGACATTTGGTTTGTTCACAGGTTATGGATCCAACCAGGTCTATACGGAACCGAGACATTTGGTTTGTTCACAGGTTATGGATCCAACCAGGTCTATACGGAACCGAGACATTTGGTTTGTTCACAGGTTATGGATCCAACCAGGTCTATACGGAACCGAGACATTTGGTTTGTTCACAGGTTATGGATCCAACCAGGTCTATACGGAACCGAGACATTTGGTTTGTTCACAGGTTATGGATCCAACCAGGTCTATACGGAACCGAGACATTTGGTTTGTTCACAGGTTATGGATCCAACCAGGTCTATACGGAACCGAGACATTTGGTTTGTTCACAGGTTATGGATCCAACCAGGTCTATACGGAACCGAGACATTTGGTTTGTTCACAGGTTATGGATCCAACCAGGTCTATACGGAACCGAGACATTTGGTTTGTTCACAGGTTATGGATCCAACCAGGTCTATACGGAACCGAGACATTTGGTTTGTTCACAGGTTATGGATCCAACCAGGTCTATACGGAACCGAGACATTTGGTTTGTTCACAGGTTATGGATCCAACCAGGTCTATACGGAACCGAGACATTTGGTTTGTTCACAGGTTATGGATCCAACCAGGTCTATACGGAACCGAGACATTTGGTTTGTTCACAGGTTATGGATCCAACCAGGTCTATACGGAACCGAGACATTTGGTTTGTTCACAGGTTATGGATCCAACCAGGTCTATACGGAACCGAGACATTTGGTTTGTTCACAGGTTATGGATCCAACCAGGTCTATACGGAACCGAGACATTTGGTTTGTTCACAGGTTATGGATCCAACCAGGTCTATACGGAACCGAGACATTTGGTTTGTTCACAGGTTATGGATCCAACCAGGTCTATACGGAACCGAGACATTTGGTTTGTTCACAGGTTATGGATCCAACCAGGTCTATACGGAACCGAGACATTTGGTTTGTTCACAGGTTATGGATCCAACCAGGTCTATACGGAACCGAGACATTTGGTTTGTTCACAGGTTATGGATCCAACCAGGTCTATACGGAACCGAGACATTTGGTTTGTTCACAGGTTATGGATCCAACCAGGTCTATACGGAACCGAGACATTTGGTTTGTTCACAGGTTATGGATCCAACCAGGTCTATACGGAACCGAGACATTTGGTTTGTTCACAGGTTATGGATCCAACCAGGTCTATACGGAACCGAGACATTTGGTTTGTTCACAGGTTATGGATCCAACCAGGTCTATACGGAACCGAGACATTTGGTTTGTTCACAGGTTATGGATCCAACCAGGTCTATACGGAACCGAGACATTTGGTTTGTTCACAGGTTATGGATCCAACCAGGTCTATACGGAACCGAGACATTTGGTTTGTTCACAGGTTATGGATCCAACCAGGTCTATACGGAACCGAGACATTTGTTTTGTTCACAGGTTATGGATCCAACCAGGTCTATACGGAACCGAGACATTTGGTTTGTTCACAGGTTATGGATCCAACCAGGTCTATACGGAACCGAGACATTTGGTTTGTTCACAGGTTATGGATCCAACCAGGTCTATACGGAACCGAGACATTTGGTTTGTTCACAGGTTATGGATCCAACCAGGTCTATACGGAACCGAGACATTTGGTTTGTTCACAGGTTATGGATCCAACCAGGTCTATACGGAACCGAGACATTTGGTTTGTTCACAGGTTATGGATCCAACCAGGTCTATACGGAACCGAGACATTTGGTTTGTTCACAGGTTATGGATCCAACCAGGTCTATACGGAACCGAGACATTTGGTTTGTTCACAGGTTATGGATCCAACCAGGTCTATACGGAACCGAGACATTTGGTTTGTTCACAGGTTATGGATCCAACCAGGTCTATACGGAACCGAGACATTTGGTTTGTTCACAGGTTATGGATCCACATTGAACATCCTTTGTTTTGTTTTTTTCTGAAAAAAATGTAGGAATTTCTTTTACATTAATATATTAGTTAACGTTAAAGAATTGGGCAACGTTTATATGGTCCCCTTTCAAACAGCTTACCTTTTACCACATTCTGGTCAGCAATTGCCTTTAATATCGCCATCGATTAGCTGCAACTGAGCAAGAGACATTCAACCTTTGACCTTGTTGTTGCGATCGTTGTAAATGGTAAATAATTAGTCAATATTTAGCTTTTAAATTGTGTTAATTTAACTGTTATTCACGGTACACCCAATGTGCACCCAATATCCTTATTAATTTGGGTTTCAACACCTGAGGAAGTGGAAACTCAAATCACATTAGCTAGATCGCTACCTCTAAATAATTATACTACTCCTAACAGACCCATGGGGCGCCGGCCATGTCACCTTCATAATATATAAATCACATTAGCTAGATCTCTAAATAATTATACTACTCCTAACAGACCCATGGGGCGCCGGCCATGTCACCTTCATAATATATAAATCACATTAGCTAGATCTCTAAATAATTATACTACTCCTAACAGACCCATGGGGCGCCGGCCATGTCACCTTCATAATATATTTTTTGTAAGCGTCAATTTTGACCATCCCACCCAACTATAAAACCAGCCTGGAACAAACTTGGGATTGTTCATGTAATAGGAACACACACACACTGCACACACCCTTTGATTTTCCCATGAAGAACTTAAACAATTTCAACAATATTTTTTATTCAATAGCTGGCCGAATTTCACGAAACTGGCACTTGACAACAACAAAAAATAAATTGCTCTTGGATCACTAAGATTCGATTGATCTATTTCATAATAATTGTTATGTTATTTTTATGTATAAATAATAAAAGCCTAAATTACTTAAGTATCCATTTTATTTTGACTAATAAATCCTAAATATTGGTGTGTAACGGTAATGACAAGAGGGTTTTGAAACGGTAATGACAAGAGGGTTTCGTAACGGTAATGACAAGAGGGTTTTGAAACGGTAATGACAAGAGGGTTTCATTACGGTAATGACAAGAGGGTTTCGTAACGGTAATGATAAGCTGGTTTCAGAAATGAGCGTTGCATAGATTGCCTTCAAAAAAACTGTACTAGAAATTCAGTACCCCAATACATCATCAGACTGTGTCATTTGTTAACACCAATTTCATAATAATAAAATCACTGATCTTAATGATGACCCCTCTTATGTAAGTATTGTAATACCACGCATGTATTCAGATCCAGAGTCATCGTGGAGGTACTCAGATCCAGAGTCATCGTGGAGGTACTCAGATCCAGTCATCGTGGAGGTACTCAGATCCAGAGTCATCGTGGAGGTACTCAGATCCAGAGTCATCGTGGAGGTACTCAGATCCAGAGTCATCGTGGAGGTACTCAGATCCAGAGTCATCGTGGAGGTACTCAGATCCAGAGTCAACGTGGAGGTACTCAGATCCAGAGTCATCGTGGAGGTACTCAGATCCAGAGTCATCGTGGAGGTCCTCAGATCCAGAGTCATCGTGGAGGTCCTCAGATCCAGAGTCATCGTGGAGGTACTCAGATCCAGAGTCATCGCGGAGGTACTCAGATCCAGAGTCATCGTGGAGGTCCTCAGATCCAGAGTCATCGTGGAGGTACTCAGATCCAGAGTCATCGTGGAGGTCCTCAGATCCAGAGTCATCGTGGAGGTACTCAGATCCAGAGTCATCGTGGAGGTCCTCAGATCCAGAGTCATCGTGGAGGTACTCAGATCCAGAGTCATCGTGGAGGTCCTCAGATCCAGAGTCATCGTGGAGGTACTCAGATCCAGAGTCATCGTGGAGGTCCTCAGATCCAGAGTCATCGTGGAGGTCCTCAGATCCAGAGTCATCGTGGAGGTCCTCAGATCCAGAGTCATCGTGGAGGTACTCAGATCCAGAGTCATCGCGGAGGTACTCAGATCCAGAGTCATCGTGGAGGTCCTCAGATCCAGAGTCATCGTGGAGGTCCTCAGATCCAGAGTCATCGTGGAGGTACTCAGATCCAGAGTCATCGTGGAGGTACTCAGATCCAGAGTCATCGTGGAGGTCCTCAGATCCAGAGTCATCGTGGAGGTCCTCAGATCCAGAGTCATCGTGGAGGTACTCAGATCCAGAGTCATCGCGGAGGTACTCAGATCCAGAGTCATCGTGGAGGTCCTCAGATCCAGAGTCATCGTGGAGGTACTCAGATCCAGAGTCATCGTGGAGGTCCTCAGATCCAGAGTCATCGTGGAGGTACTCAGATCCAGAGTCATCGTGGAGGTCCTCAGATCCAGAGTCATCGTGGAGGTCCTCAGATCCAGAGTCATCGTGGAGGTCCTCAGATCCAGAGTCATCGTGGAGGTACTCAGATCCAGAGTCATCGTGGAGGTACTCAGATCCAGAGTCATCGTGGAGGTCCTCAGATCCAGAGTCATCGTGGAGGTCCTCAGATCCAGAGTCATCGTGGAGGTACTCAGATCCAGAGTCATTGCGGAGGTACTCAGATCCAGAGTCATCGTGGAGGTCCTCAGATCCAGAGTCATCGTGGAGGTACTCAGATCCAGAGTCATCGTGGAGGTCCTCAGATCCAGAGTCATCGTGGAGGTACTCAGATCCAGAGTCATCGTGGAGGTCCTCAGATCCAGAGTCATCGTGGAGGTCCTCAGATCCAGAGTCATCGTGGAGGTCCTCAGATCCAGAGTCATCGTGGAGGTCCTCAGATCCAGAGTCATCGTGGAGAAGAAACTAAAGTCTGTGGGCGTAGCGTTTGGACCGGAGCAAGGACATTGGGTAGCCGTCTGAAACAGAGAACGCCTCGTTGTATTTTTTGCCGATAGTTCAGCAACTTCTGCTGTTGTCTTGGTGTGGTGCAAAGGTGAAGTACGCCTCTGTTTCATGAAGCTGCCGAAGCAGTTCTTCCATTGCCAGGAGAAATGGTAATGCATGTTAATATACAGTACCAGTCAAAAGTTTGGACACACAACTACTCATTCAAGGGCTTTTCTTTATTTTCTACTATGTTCTACATTGTGGAATAACAGTGAAGACATCAACACTATGACATAACACACATGGAATCATGTAGTAACCAGAAACAAAGAAGTGTTGAACAAATCCAGAATATCTTTTATATTTGAGATTCTTCAGAAAGCCACATCCTTTGCCTTGATGACAGCTTTGCTTTACTCTTGGCATTCTGTGGACGGGTCTCGCGTCTGTTCCTACTTTATTATGACGGTAGGTTTGTATCTTTAGTCGCATACGAGATCTCAGACAGAACGGGCACCATTTTGACGACACTTGGGTGAATGACGCGTCTTGCCGTAGAGATCCGGCATTTACATAATCACTAATGTGAACTGATGTACAGTCTAATCCTGTTCTGTACACCGGGTCATATTGTTTACCCAGTAACTAATATGAACTGATGTACAGTCTAATCCTGTTCTGTACACCGGGTCATATTGTTCACCCAGTAACTAATGTGAACTGATGTACAGTCTAATCCTGTTCTGGCCACCGGGTCATACTGTTCACCCAGTAACTTAGACTGCAGTGATGCTGACATGCCATCAATGACGATACAGTCAGAATCTTTCTGGACTCTGTTTATTTATTAAGGTTCCCCTGAATTAGCTGGTGCCGAGGCAGCGGCTGCTCTTCCTGGGGTCCAAAAAAGGAATCAAAACACAACAAACAAAACCCAGTACTACATTAACATCCAGAGACCCACACAGCTGAGTGCATTCGTCTCAAGATACCCAGGCCCAGACAGACATATACCACAGTGGTATCACATACCCAGACCCAGACAAACATATATCACAGTGGTATCACATACCCAGGCCCAGACAGACATATACCACAGTGGTATCACATACCCAGGCCCAGACAAACATATATAGCATACCCAGGCCCAGACAAACATATATAGCATACCCAGGCCCAGACAGACATATACCACAGTGGTATCACATACCCAGGCCCAGACAAACATATATCACAGTGGTATCACATACCCAGGCCCAGACAGACATATATCACAGTGGTACCACATACCCAGGCCCAGACAAACATATATCACAGTGGTACCACATACCCAGGCCCAGACAGACATATACCACAGTGGTATCACATACCCAGGCCCAGACAGACATATACCACAGTGGTATCACATACCCAGACCCAGACAAACATATACCACAGTGGTATCACATACCCAGACCCAGACAAACATATACCACAGTGGTATCACATACACAGACAAACACATATCACAGTGGTATCACATACACAGACAAACACATATCACAGTGGTATCACATACCCAGGCCCAGACAGACATATACCACAGTGGTATCACATACCCAGGCCCAGACAAACATATACCACAGTGGTATCACATACCCAGGCCCAGACAAACATATACCACAGTGGTATCACATACCCAGGCCCAGACAGACATATACCACAGTGGTATCACATACCCAGGCCCAGACAAACATATACCACAGTGGTATCACATACCCAGGCCCAGACAAACATATACCACAGTGGTATCACATACCCAGGCCCAGACAGACATATACCACAGTGGTATCACATACCCAGGCCCAGACAAACATATACCACAGTGGTATCACATACCCAGGCCCAGACAAACATATACCACAGTGGTATCACATACCCAGGCCCAGACAAACATATACCACAGTGGTATCACATACCCAGGCCCAGACAAACATATACCACAGTGGTATCACATACCCAGGCCCAGACAAACATATACCACAGTGGTATCACATACCCAGGCCCAGACAAACATATACCACAGTGGTATCACATACCCAGGCCCAGACAAACATATACCACAGTGGTATCACATACCCAGGCCCAGACAAACATATACCACAGTGGTATCACAACCACCACATAATCACATAATCATATAATACAACATCTATTATAAAACAATGTCTCTCTTCACACTCCCCGTCCTGCCGTAAGGTGTTCTTTAGTCTGGTTTTAATCTCTTTTTATTGTTATCTTCAGTTAATTGGGTTACAGAGAGTTCTATTTAATACTGTCTATCTTGAGTTACCTGGGTGACAGAGAGTTCTATTTAATACTGTCTATCTTGAGTTACCTGGGTGACAGAGAGTTCTATTTAATACTGTCTATCTTGAGTTACCTGGGTGACAGAGTTCTATTTAATACTGTCTATCTTGAGTTACCTGGGTGACAGAGAGTTCTATTTAATACTGTCTATCTTGAGTTACCTGGGTGACAGAGAGTTATATTTAATACTGTCTATCTTGAGTTACCTGGGTGACAGAGAGTTATATTTAATACTGTCTATCTTGAGTTACCTGGGTGACAGAGAGTTCTATTTAATACTGTCTATCTTGAGTTACCTGGGTGACAGAGAGTTCTATTTAATACTGTGCTTTTCCTAGCCTCTGTTCTGGACCTGGGACTGTGAAGAGACCACTGGTTGCATGTCTTGTGTAGAACCCATGAATGTTCAAACTGTGTGCTGACTGGTTGAAACGGACAGTCGTTACATTCAACGCATCAACACCTCACACAAAAGACCAATAGTGATGCAGTCAATCTCGCCTCAACTTTGAGCCAGGAGAGATTAACATGTCATGTCATTGTCATTCTCCCTCCTTGTACATCTAAGTGCTGTCGGTGCCTCCTCCGACAGGTCGACTTTCGGCTACTTTTACCTTACCTCACCAACAGTATCTTTGCCTTTAGCTCGTTGACTAGTTACACAAATGAACTCAATGAAACAAAACAACAAAATTCAAGAGGTTTCAAAGTTAGAATAAAACAACGATATAAAATCTAATAATCGATCATTTGAATTGGACCCAGATCATATAATTAATGTCTAAGGGTTCACACTTCAATCAATTATAATCCATAGATCACAATAAAATACACATTTTAAAATATGATTTTAGACTAGATTGTACAAACTCCTCCCATCCCTGCTCCTTTCTGGCTAGCCACACCTGAAAGGGGTGGGGCTAGCCATTGAAATGCCCACATCTGCAGTCATCAGTCCTCTTTCAACCAAACCAGCATGGAACCCTAGAGATGTGTTATTGACTGTGACTATGGAACCCTAGAGATGTGTTATTGACTGTGACTATGGAACCCTAGAGATGTGTTATTGACTGTGACTATGGACCAGCATGGAACCCTAGAGATGTGTTATTGACTGTGACTATGGAACCCTAGAGATGTGTTATTGACTGTGAGTATGGACCAGCATGGAACCCTAGAGATGTGTTATTGACTGTGAGGATGGACCAGCATGGAACCCTAGAGATGTGTTATTGACTGTGACTATGGACCAGCATGGAACCCTAGAGATGTGTTATTGACTGTGACTATGGACCAGCATGGAACCCTAGAGATGTGTTATTGACTGTGACTATGGACCAGCATGGAACCCTATAGATGTGTTATTGGCTGTGAGTATGGAACCCTAGAGATGTGTTATTGGCTGTGAGTATGGAACCCTAGAGATGTGTTATTGACTGTGACTATGGACCAGCATGGAACCCTAGAGATGTGTTATTGGCTGTGAGTATGGAACCCTAGAGATGTGTTATTGACTGTGACTATGGAACCCTAGAGATGTGTTATTGACTGTGAGTATGGACCAGCATGGAACCCTAGGGATGTGTTATTGACTGTGACTATGGACCAGCATGGAACCCTAGAGATGTGTTATTGGCTGTGAGTATGGAACCCTAGAGATGTGTTATTGACTGTGACTATGGACCAGCATGGAACCCTAGAGATGTGTTATTGGCTGTGACTATGGACCAGCATGGAACCCTAGAGATGTGTTATTGACTGTGAGTATGGACCAGCATGGAATCCTAGATACAGTTGAGGTCGTAAGTTTTTCAACCACTCCACACATTTATTATTAACAAACTATAGTTTTGGCAAGTCAGTTAGGACATCTACTTTGTGCATGACACAAGTAATTTTTCCAACATTTGTTTACAGACAGATTATTTCACTTATATATCACTATCACAATTCAGTGGGTCAGAAGTTGACATACACTATGTTGACTTTGCCTTTAAACAGCTTGGAAAATGCCAGAAAATTATGTCATGGCTTTAGAAGCTTCTGATAGACTAATTGACATCATTTTTGTGGATGTATTTCAAGGCCTACCTTCAAACTCAGTGCCTCTTTGCTTGACATCATGAGAAAATCAAAAGAAATCAGCCAAGACCTCAGAAAAAAAATTGTAGACCTCCACAAGTCTGGTTCATCCGTGGGAGCAATTTCCAAATGCCTGAAGGTACCACGTTCATCTGTACAAACAATATTACGCAAGTATAAACACCATGGGACCATGCAGCCGTCATACCGCTCAGGAAGGAGACATGTTCTGTCTCCTAGAGATGAACGTACATTGGTGCGAAAAGTGCAAATCAATCCCAGAACAGCAGCAAAGGACCTTGTGAAGATGCTGGAGGAAACAGGTACAAAAGTATCTATATCCACAGTAAAACGAGTTCTATATTGACATAACCTGAAAGGCCGCTCAGCAAGGAAGAAGCCACTGCTCCAAAACCGCCATAAAAAAGCCAGACTACGGTTTGCAACTGCACATGGGGACAAAGATCGTACTTTTTGGAGAAATGTCCTCTGGTCTGATGAAACAAAAATAGAACTGTTTGGCCATAATGACCATCATTATTTTGGGAGGAAAAAGGGGGAGGCTTGCAAGCCGAAGAACACCATCCCAACTGTGAAGCACGGGGTGACAGCATCATGTTGTGTGGGTACTTTGCTGCAGGAGGGACTGTTGCACTTCACTAAATAAATGGCATCAAAGGAAGGTAAATTACGTGAATATATTGAAACAGCATCTCATGACATCAGTCAGGAAGTTAAAGCTTGGTTGCAAACGGGTCTTCCAAATGGACAATGGTCCCAAGCACACTTCCAAAGTTGTGGCAAAATTACTTAACTGGACAACAAAGTCAAGGTATTGGAGTGGCCATCACAAAGCCCTGACCTCAATCCTATAGAAAATGTGTGGGCAGAACTGAAAAAGAGTGTGCGAGCAAGGAGGCCTACAAAACCTGACCCAGTTACACCATCTCTGTCAGGAGGAATGGGCCAAAATTCACCCAACTTATTGTGGGAAGCTTGTGGAAGGCTACCCAAAATGTTTGACCCAAATTAAACAATTTTAAGGCAATGCTACCAAATACTAATTGAGTGTATGTGAACTTCTGACCCACTGGGAATGTGAAGAAAGAAATAAAAGCGTAAATAAATAACTCTCTCTACTATTATTCTGACATTTCACATTCTTAACTGACCTGACTTAACTGATCCTAACTGACCTAAGACAGGGCATTTTTACAAGGATTTAATGTCAGGAATTGTGAAAAACTGAGTTTAAATATATTTGGCTAAGGTGTATGTTAAAGGTTTCATATCAACAATTAGATTTATATTTTAGAGTAAGGTTTCATGTAAAAAAAATTGATTTATGTGAGTAAGGTTTCATATCAACAATTAGATTTATATTTTAGAGTAAGGTTTCATATCAACAATTAGATTTATATTTTAGAGTAAGGTTTCATGTCAACAATTAGATTTATATTTTTGAGTAAGGTTTCATATCAACAATTAGATGTATATTTTTGAGTAAGGTTTCATATCAACAATTTGATCGATATTTGTGAGTAAGGTTTCATATCAACAATTTGATCGATATTTATGTGAGTAAGGTTTCATATCAACAATTTGATCGATATTTGTGAGTAAGGTTTCATGAAAAACAGTATGACTTCAAGTTGTATAAACAAAAACACAAATTCCCAGTCAGAAACACAAGTCAGAACACAGCCTCTCTATTCTCTCATGTGATTTCAGGTCCTCTGACTGAGAAAATGTCTTTCCACATTGAGAGCAGTGGAAAGGCTTCTCTCCTGAATGTGTTCTTTCATGTGATTTCAGGTGCTTTAACTGGTTAAAACTCTTCCCACATTGGGAGCAGTGGTAAGACTTCTTTCCAGAGTGTATTCTGTTATGTATTTTCAGGCTTCCTAACTGGGTGAAACTCTTGCCACACTGAGAACATTGGTAAGGCTTTTCTCCTGTGTGTATTCTCTCATGCCTTTTCATGTTAACTAACAAGGTAAAACTCTTTCCACATTGGGAACATTGGAATGGCTTTTCTCCTGTGTGTATTCTCTCATGCCTTTTCATGTTAACTAACACGGTAAAACTCTTTCCACATTGGGAACATTGGAAAGGCTTTTCTCCCGTGTGTGTCCTCTCGTGCTCTTGAAGGTTCCGTAACTTCATAAAACTCTTTCCACAATGGGAACAGTGGTGTCGTCTTGCCGGTTTGGGAGTCTCTGGTTCTGGTTTCCCTGAAGGACTCTTCCCGCTATCGGAGAATCTCTTCCTACTGGAGTGAGAATCTGGTCTCTTTCCTGCCAAATACATATTATTTTGTTAAACAAAGACCTGAATGAAACCTGAAACATGATACAACTTTATTTCTATTAGGGTTGCAAAAACCCAGGTAGCTTTTCACAAAAAATCCCAAGTTTTCCAGATATCCTGGTTGGGGGTAGAGGTCTTCACGGGTCCAAAAAGTTGGACCCGTTCTGAAAAGGGACCTGGGGTTCTACCACCCGGATCCGAAAGGGACCTGGGGTTCTACCACCCGGATCCGAAAGGGACCTGGGGTTCTACCACCCGGATCCTAAAGGGACCTGGGGTTCTACCACCCGGATCCTAAAGGGACCTGGGGTTCTACCATTTTTTTTAAACTACTTTATTATCTGAAGCTGACAGAGTAGGAGAAGAGCGGGAGAGGGGCCGTACTATGAAAGCCCGGGCTACAGTAGACTAATAGCTACCATTACTAGGTTATTTATCAAATAAGATTACGTAGTACCTGTCTTGGACTAAAAACCCGGGAGAAACTAGTTAAGCTACATAGCTACGGTTAGCTAGCTACTCTAATTCAGGCCGGGAGTGCATACGCTTTCCGATCCTACAGTTGCAAACAACAACAACAACTCCAATTCAGACTATTAGGTAGCAGTCTACCTGTTGGCTCTTGGTCGTTGCAGACTATCCTTCTCCTTGACCTTTTATTCCGTCATTTTAATTCCATCTTCTATTAATGAATCCATTTTGCTGTTTGCCTACAATCCTAAGTGACTTGACCAGCCACTACTGAAGTGCTTTAGTAGAAGAAAGAGATGAACTGAACTGAACGTTGATCCTCCCCATCGGGCTTCTGTTTTCCAAACTGAGTTCCTGTCCTGATTGGTTAACATGTTGTGCAGAAGGGCGTGCCACGGGAGGAAAACGCAAGGTCATGTGTCTCCTAACTTTTGCCACACAGAGAGGATCTGTAGCCTAGCGCTGCTTTCATGACTTGTGATTGGACAACAACAAGCGTCATGTGCAACGCTCCACTTTCGTGAAAAGCAAGAGCAGCAACAGAAATGATTGAAAAAATAAATAAAATGTCTCTCTCTACTGCAGAAGCCACGTTCAGATCTGTATGGGCCCTTCTCTCTCTACTGCAGAAGTCACGTTCAGATCTGTATGGGCCCTTCTCTCTCTACTGCAGAAGTCACGTTCAGATCTGTATGGGCCCTTCTCTCTCTACTGTAGAAGCCACGTTCAGATCTGTATGGGCCCTTCTCTCTCTACTGCAGAAGCCACATTCAGATCTGTATGGGCCCTTCTCTCTCTACTGCAGAAGCCACGTTCAGATCTGTATGGGCCCTTCTCTCTCTACTGCAGAAGTCACGTTCAGATCTGTATGGGCCCTTCTCTCTCTACTGCAGAAGTCACGTTCAGATCTGTATGGGCCCTTCTCTCTCTACTGCAGAAGTCACGTTCAGATCTGTATGGGCCATTCTCTCTCTACTGCAGAAGTCACGTTCAGATCTGTATGGGCCCTTCTCTCTCTACTGCAGAAGTCACGTTCAGATCTGTATGGGCCCTTCTCTCTCTACTGCAGAAGTCACGTTCAGATCTGTATGGGCCCTTCTCTCTCTACTGCAGAAGTCACGTTCAGATCTGTATGGGCCATTCTCTCTCTACTGCAGAAGCCACGTTCAGATCTGTATGGGCCCTTCTCTCTCTACTGCAGAAGTCACGTTCAGATCTGTATGGGCCCTTCTCTCTCTACTGCAGAAACCACGTTCAGATCTGTATGGGCCCTTCTCTCTCTACTGCAGAAGCCACGTTCAGATCTGTATGGGCCCTTCTCTCTCTACTGCAGAAGTCACGTTCAGATCTGTATGGGCCATTCTCTCTCTACTGCAGAAGCCACGTTCAGATCTGTATGGGCCCTTCTCTCTCTACTGCAGAAGTCACGTTCAGATCTGTATGGGCCCTTCTCTCTCTACTGCAGAAGTCACGTTCAGATCTGTATGGGCCATTCTCTCTCTACTGCAGAAGCCACGTTCAGATCTGTATGGGCCATTCTCTCTCTACTGCAGAAGCCACGTTCAGATCTGTATGGGCCCTTCTCTCTCTACTGCAGAAGTCACGTTCAGATCTGTATGGGCCCTTCTCTCTCTACTGCAGAAGTCACATTCAGATCTGTATGGGCCCTTCTCTCTCTACTGCAGAAGTCACGTTCAGATCTGTATGGGCCCTTCTCTCTCTACTGCAGAAGTCACATTCAGATCTGTATGGGCCCTTCTCTCTCTACTGCAGAAGCCACGTTCAGATCTGTATGGGCCCTTCTCTCTCTACTGCAGAAGTCACGTTCAGATCTGTATGGGCCTTTCTCTCTCTACTGCAGAAGTCACGTTCAGATCTGTATGGGCCCTTCTCTCTCTACTGCAGAAGCCACGTTCAGATCTGTATGGGCCCTTCTCTCTCTACTGCAGAAACCACGTTCAGATCTGTATGGGCCCTTCTCTCTCTACTGCAGAAGCCACGTTCAGATCTGTATGGGCCCTTCTCTCTCTACTGCAGAAGTCACGTTCAGATCTGTATGGGCCATTCTCTCTCTACTGCAGAAGTCACGTTCAGATCTGTATGGGCCCTTCTCTCTCTACTGCAGAAGCCACGTTCAGATCTGTATGGGCCCTTCTCTCTCTACTGCAGAAGTCACGTTCAGATCTGTATGGGCCCTTCTCTCTCTACTGCAGAAACCACTTTCAGATCTGTATGGGCCCTTCTCTCTCTACTGCAGAAGTCACGTTCAGATCTGTATGGGCCCTTCTCTCTCTACTGCAGAAGTCACGTTCAGATCTGTATGGGCCCTTCTCTCTCTACTGTAGAAGCCACGTTCAGATCTGTATGGGCCCTTCTCTCTCTACTGCAGAAGTCACGTTCAGATCTGTATGGGCCATTCTCTCTGTACTGCAGAAGCCACGTTCAGATCTGTATGGACCCTTCTCTCTCTACTGCAGAAACCACGTTCAGATCTGTATGGGCCCTTCTCTCTCTACTGCAGAAGCCACATTCAGATCTGTATGGGCCCTTCTCTCTCTACTGCAGAAGCCACGTTCAGATCTGTATGGGCCCTTCTCTCTCTACTGCAAAAGCCACGTTCAGATCTGTATGGGCCCTTCTCTCTCTACTGCAGAGGCCACGTTCAGATCTGTATGGGCCCTTCTCTCTCTACTCCACGTTCAGATCTGTATGGGCCCTTCTCTCTCTACTCCACGTTCAGATCTGTATTTGCCCTTCTCTCTTTACTGCAGAAGCCACGTTCAGATCTGTATGGGCCCTTCTCTCTCTACTGCAGAAGTCACGTTCAGATCTGTATGGGCCCTTCTCTCTGTACTGCAGAAGCCACGTTCAGATCTGTATGGGCCCTTCTCTCTCTACTGCAGAAGCCACGTTCAGATCTGTATGGGCCCTTCTCTCTCTACTGCAGAAGCCACGTTCAGATCTGTATGGGCCCTTCTCTCTCTACTGCAGAAGTCACGTTCAGATCTGTATGGGCCCTTCTCTCTCTACTGCAAAAGCCACGTTCAGATCTGTATGGGCCCTTCTCTCTCTACTGCAGAGGCCACGTTCAGATCTGTAAGGGCCCTTCTCTCTCTACTCCACGTTCAGATCTGTATGGGCCCTTCTCTCTCTACTCCACGTTCAGATCTGTATGGGCCCTTCTCTCTGTACTGCAGAAGCCACGTTCAGATCTGTATGGGCCCTTCTCTCTCTACTGCAGAAGCCACGTTCAGATCTGTATGGGCCCTTCTCTCTCTACTGCAGAAGCCACGTTCAGATCTGTATGGGCCCTTCTCTCTCTACTGCAGAAGCCACGTTCAGATTTGTATGGGCCCTTCTCTCTCTACTCCACGTTCAGATCTGTATGGGCTCTTCTCTCTCTACTGCAGAAGCCACGTTCAGATCTGTATGGGCCCTTCTCTCTCTACTGCAGAAGCCACGTTCAGATCTGTATGGGCCCTTCTCTCTCTACTGCAGAAGTCACGTTCAGATCTGTATGGGCCCTTCTCTCTCTACTGCAGAAGCCACGTTCAGATCTGTATGGGCCCTTCTCTCTCTACTGCAGAAGCCACGTTCAGATCTGTATGGACCCTTCTCTCTCTAATGCAGAAGCCACGTTCAGATCTGTATGGGCCCTTCTCTCTCTACTGCAGAAGCCACGTTCAGATCTGTATGGGCCCTTCTCTCTCTACTGCAGAAGCCACGTTCAGATCTGTATGGGCCCTTCTCTCTCTACTGCAGAATCCACGTTCAGATCTGTATGGGCCCTTCTCTCTCTACTGCAGAAGCCACGTTCAGATCTGTATGGGCCCTTCTCTCTCTACTGCAGAGGCCACGTTCAGATCTGTATGGGCCCTTCTCTCTCTACTCCACGTTCAGATCTGTATGGGCCCTTCTCTCTCTACTGCAAAAGCCACGTTCAGATCTGTATGGGCCCTTCTCTCTCTACTCCACGTTCAGATCTGTATGGGCCCTTCTCTCTCTACTCCACGTTCAGATCTGTATGGGCCCTTCCGGACGAGTCAGTTAAAATCACACCCTCAGACTGAAGTATGTTGCAAACGATAGAACAGTGGAATAATTCAGTTTGAGCCGACAGGGAGGAGGTCAGAGACCTGTCCATGTGGTGCCAGGACAACAACCTCTCCCTCAACGTGATCAAGACAAAGGAGATGATTATGGACTACAGGAAAAAGAGGACCGAGCACACCCCCATTCTCATCGATGGGCCTGCAGTGGAGCAGGTTGAGAGCTTCAAGTTCCTTGGTTTTCCACATCATCAACAAACTAACATGGTTCAAGCACACCAAGACACCTGTGAAGAGGGCACGGTAAAACCTATTCCCCCTCAGGAGACTGAAAATATTTGGCATAGGTCCTCAGATCCTCAAAAGGTCCTACAGCAGCACCAGCGAGAGCATCCTGACTGGTTGCATCACTGTCTGGTATGGCAACTGCTTGACCTCCGCCCGCAAGGAACAACAGAGTGTAGTGCGAACGGCCCAGTACATCACGGGGGCCAAGCTTCCTGCCGTCCAGGACCTCTATACTAGGTGGTGTCAGAGGAAGGCCCTAAAAAATGTCAAAGACTCCAGCCACCCTAATCATAGACTGTTCTCTCTGCTACCGCACGGCAAGCGGTACCGGAACGCCAAGTCTAGGTCCAAGAGGCTTCTAAACAGCTTCAACCCCCAAGCCCCACTATAGGTAGGGGTTATAACAGGTGGGATATCTAACAACACTATAGGTAGGGGTTATAACAGGTAGGATATCTAACAACACTATAGGTAGGTGTTATAACAGGTAGGATACCTAACAACACTATAGGTAGGTGTTATAACAGGTAGGATATCTAACAACACTATAGGTAGGTGTTATAACAGGTAGGATATCTAACAACACTATAGGTAGGTGTTATAACAGGTAGGATATCTAACAACACTATAGGTAGGTGTTATAACAGGTAGGATATCTAATAACACTATAGGTAGGTGTTATAACAGGTAGGATATCTAATAACACTATAGGTAGGTGTTATAACAGGTAGGATATCTAATAACACTATAGGTAGGTGTTATAACAGGTAGGATATCTAACAACACTATAGGTAGGTGTTATAACAGGTAGGATATCTAATAACACTATAGGTAGGTGTTATAACAGGTAGGATATCTAATAACACTATAGGTAGGTGTTATAACAGGTAGGATATCTAATAACACTATAGGTAGGTGTTATAACAGGTAGGATATCTAATAACACTATAGGTAGGTGTTATAACAGGTAGGATATCTAACAACACTATAGGTGTTATAACAGGTGCTCATGTCAAAATAGGGGGATATCTTTCTTTAAGTGGTGGGGTTGCTCTTTGCTATAACACAAACTCCAGATTGTGGCTTTATGTTAATTACATGGGGTTTATACACCCATGTTTATTGACAACCCCTATTTAACCCCTACTGCTTTCACCTATAGGTGGTCCTAGTAAATAATGAAAGTTACCAGCACAGCCACTGACAATTTTATTAACTTATTCTCATTACCGAAACGAGCCTAAAAATTATGTGGTAATGAGAAATGTGTGTTTTGGTAAAGAGAGGCCCTCAGCTTCATCTGGAAGAAATAGGAGACAGATGTTATGAGTCAGTAAACTACTGACCACATCACTAAAGCCCATTCATGCCTCCATGTTGGTAAGGTAATGGTTCTCTAAGTGTTGACCACATCACTAAAGCCCATTCATGCCTCCATGTTGGTAAGGTAATGGTTCTCTAAGTGTTTACCACATCACTAAAGCCCATTCATGTCTCCATGTTGGTAAGGTAATGGTTCTCTAAGTGCTGACCACATCACTAAAGCCCATTCATACCTCCATGTTGGTAAGGTAATGGTTCTCTAAGTGTTGACCACATCACTAAAGCCCAACATCTCCATGTTGGTAAGGTAATGGTTCTCTAAGTGTTGACCACATCACTAAAGCCCATTCATGCCTCCATGTTGATAAGGTAATGGTTCTCTAAGTGTTGACCACATCACTAAAGCCCAACATCTCCATGTTGGTAAGGTAATGGGTCTCTTAAGTTTTTCCCAATCTAATCTTTTTTGTCATTTCGGTAATGTCAAGGTCAAGTGTCGTAAAGGGTGTGTTTGAGAATAAGATCCTCATTCTGAACGCATAAGTGAAAAATGTTAACGAACTTGGGCTCATCTCAGTGCTCCTCCACTAGACGATGCATCATGGGGGAATAAAACGGAATAAAAACAAATATTGGAGTTTTTTTACAGCAACTTGAACAAGTGTTACGGTAATGAGAAATATGTCCACTTACACGTTTTTATACAAATATTAGTAACTTTTAAATTTCAACACCTCGTCTTCAAACATGTGACTGAACAATCTTCAAGGACTGAAGAGTTTGTTTCCCCGTTTTTAAGACACTACTTACTGGTGTTACTCAGATCTCCTGTCTCCTCTTCCTCCTCTTTCAACGTGACAGTAATCTGCCCCTCCTCTTCTTCCTCTTTCAACGTGACAGTAATCTGCCCCTCCTCTTCTTCCTCTTTCAACGTGACAGTAATCTGCCCCTCCTCTTCTTCCTCTTTCAACGTGACAGTAATCTGCCCCTCCATCTTCACTCCAAAAACTTCTTCATCCTCTTGTTTAACAGTAACATCCTCCTCTTTCACTCTGAAAGCTTCTTTCTCTTCTTTCACTATAACAGCCTCCTCTTCTTTCACAGTAACAGCCTCCTCTTCTTCCACAGTAACAGCCTCCTCTTCTTTCACAGTAACAGCCTCCTCTTCTTTCACTGTAACAGCCTCCTCTTCTTTCACTGTAACTGCCTCCTCTTCTTTCACTGTAACAGCCTCCTCTTCTTTCACTGTAACAGCCTCCTCTTCTTTCACTGTAACTGCCTCCTCTTCTTTCACTGTAACAGCCTCCTCTTCTTTCACTATAACAGCCTCCTCTTCTTTCACTGTAACAGCCTCCTCTTCTTTCACTGTAACAGCCTCCTCTTCTTTCACTCTGAAAGCTTCAATCGCTTCTTCTTTCACAGTAACAGACTCATCCTCTACTTCTTGTTTAACTGTGTCAGCCTCTTCTTCTTTCTCCGTCCAGCAGACCTCTTCTTCTTCAGCAGGAGTGGAGTAGCTTAGTGAACTCATGGTCGGGGATGTTAACTAGCTAGCTACTTAGCATTAGCGATTAGCCTCGTGCAAAACTAACTTAGCAAGCCAGCTACCTGACAAACAACGTAAATATTAACGTTACATTAAATGGGCCAACAAATAGACACGGCAGAAGTATGTTTAAAACACAGTGACTGTTTTCGATAATGTTGGATACGGAGGTGGCCGACGAACTGTTGTTACTGTTGATGAAGTGTCCCGTCCACTACATTAGACGTCACACTAGAAGTATCGCCTGAAATCTGCACATCTGCCATCTGCTGACTGGAGTGGGTAACGCGGTAGTTTTTATTTTATTTTGGGGGGGAAACATTTGTTTCATAGAAGTGTGTTCATGAATTAGTGCAGATTTTGTAAAGAGGGAATTTAAATACTATAAGACACAACAGTAGTAGGTCTGATTATCAACAATGACGAGACATCAACAAAGCCGGGACCGAGAGACTGAAAAACAGCTTCTATCTCAAGGCCATCATACTGTTTTTTAATCAATCACTGAGCTGGTTAATACCCGTTTACTCAACCCTGCACCTTAGAGGCTGTATGTACATAGACATGGAATCACTGGTCACTTAAAAAAATGTTTACATACTTTTGTACCCACCTCATATGCATATACTGTATTCTACAGTATTTTAGTCAATGCCACTCCGACATCGCTCATCCTAATATTTATATATTTCTTAATTCCATAATTTTACTTTTAGACGTGTGTGTATTGTTGTGAATCGTTAGATACTACTGCACTGTTGGAGCTAGGAACACAATCATATCGCTACACCCGCAATAACATCGGCTAAATATGTGTATGTGGCCAATACAATTGGATTTGATTTTAAAGAGCATCTGTATGAGCATTTAAGCCCTAGTTCATGCAGCGCTCTATCGCCGCACCAAACAAACAAAAATATGTAACTTTCTCTTAGGAAAGATTAGCGACAGAGTGGCCTTTCGGCTCAAACTGAATTATTCCACTGTTCTGTCGTTAGCAACATACTTCAGTCTGAGACTGACATCATTGAAGTCGATTGTTGTGACGTCTAAATGAGGGGTGTTGCAGAAAACAAAGCAATTAACGATTGGCTCATCCTCAACCAATCAGAGTAACAACGCCAGACGAACCGTCACTCCAAAACTAGACTCATTGTCTAGGTCTCCCTCTAAACCTGATTAAACTAAACTTGGGTAAATGATGCGTCTTGGCCAGAGAGATCTGGCACATACAAAATGACACCGATTGGCCAGATGGTGGCGCTATAAACAAGTTGAAAATGTACACTTTGAAAGGTCATGCTCCCTTCACCCCGTTTTACTCAGTCAGGAAATTCGGTACAAAAATCCCTCTCCTCCACCAGTAACCACAGCCACAAAGTCAGAAGGCCCGCCTCCTCGACCAATCAGACGGGGGAGCGTGTACGCTGACCGGATTCATAAGTGCCATGGGATCTTTAGTGACCACAGAGTTGAGACACCAGTTTAAAGTCCCATCTTCTTCCATTTTGTTGAGGAACATTCCATTGTTAGTTAGTAATTCAACATAATTCAAGTGAAATTAGTGTTGTAAATATGTATGGTATAAATTACAGTGATCTGTCTTTGCAATTACAGTCTTCTTGTTAATTTCAGCTTCATATTTCTCTTTGGCTTTTGTTTGTCTGTCTTTCCTCTTGGTGGCATTCATACGTCTTTGTGCCAACAACTTGAAATGGAACCCCATTTAAATAGGAGCCTTTTCCTCTCCTAACTGTTGTTTTCCTGTCAAAGGCTGGACATCTGGTGAAGGTCAACAACATGATATATTACTATTAGAATGAAAGGCTGGGCATCTGGTGAAGGTCAACAACATGATATATTACTATTAGAATGAAAGGCTGGGCATCTGGTGAAGGTCAACAACATGATATATTACTATTAGAATGACAGGCATCTGGTGAAGGTCAACAACATGATATATTACTATTAGAATGAAAGGCATCTGGTGAAGGTCAACAACATGATATATTACTATTAGAATGAAAGGCTGGGCATCTGGTGAAGGTCAACAACATGATATATTACTATTAGAATGAAAGGCTGGGCATCTGGTGAAGGTCAACAACATGATATATTACTATTAGAATGAAAGGCATCTGGTGAAGGTCAACAACATGATATATTACTATTAGAATGAAAGGCTGGGCATCTGGTGAAGGTCAACAACATGATATATTACTATCAGAATGAAAGGCATCTGGTGAAGGTCAACAACATGATATATTACTATTAGAATGAAAGGCTGGGCATCTGGTGAAGGTCAACAACATGATATATTACTATTAGAATGAAAGGCTGGGCATCTGGTGAAGGTCAACAACATGATATATTACTATTAGAATGAAAGGCTGGGCATCTGGCGAAGGTCAACAACATGATATATTACTATTAGAATGAAAGGCTGGGCATCTGGCGAAGGTCAACAACATGATATATTACTATTAGAATGAAAGGCTGGGCATCTGGTGAAGGTCAACAACATGATATATTAATATTAGAATGAAAGGCATCTGGTGAAGGTCAACAACATGATATATTACTATTATAATGAAAGGTTGGGCATCTGGTGAAGGTCAACAACATGATATGTTACTATTAGAATGAAAGGCTGGGCATCTGGTGAAGGTCAACAACATGATATATTACTATTAGAATGAAAGGCTGGGCATCTGGTGAAGGTCAACAACATGATATATTACTATTAGAATGACAGGCATCTGGTGAAGGTCAACAACATGATATATTACTATTAGAATGAAAGGCTGGGCATCTGGTGAAGGTCAACAACATGATATATTACTATTAGAATGAAAGGCATCTGGTGAAGGTCAACAACATGATATATTACTATTAGAATGAGAGGCATCTGGTGAAGGTCAACAACATGATATATTACTATTAGAATGAAAGGCATCTGGTGAAGGTCAACAACATGATATATTACTATTAGAATGAAAGGCATCTGGTGAAGGTCAACAACATGATATATTACTATTAGAATGAAAGGCTGGGCATCTGGTGAAGGTCAACAACATGATATATTACTATTAGAATGAAAGGCTGGGCATCTGGTGAAGGTCAACAACATTATATATTACTATTAGAATGAAAGGCTGGGCATCTGGTGAAGGTCAACAACATGATATATTACTATTAGAATGAAAGGCTGGGCATCTGGTGAAGGTCAACAACATGATATATTACTATTAGAATGAAAGGCTGGGCATCTGGTGAAGGTCAACAACATTATATATTACTATTAGAATGAAAGGCATCTGGTGAAGGTCAACATCATGATATATTACTATTAGAATGAAAGGCTTGTATGGAAACCAACATCGTTTCTCTGTCCAATATAATAACTCCTCTGTCCAATAGAATAACTCCTCTGTCCAATAGAATAACTCCTCTGTCCAATAGAATAACTCCTCTGTCCAATAGAATAACTCCTCTGTCCAATAGAATAACTCCTCTGTCCAATATAATAACTCCTCTGTCCAATAGAATATTCCTCTGTCCAATATAATAACTCCTCTGTCCAATAGAATAACTCCTCTGTCCAATAGAATAACTCCTCTGTGCTTGGAATGGAATACCTTATGACAGCGAGCTCATTTTAGATGAGGGTATTAACAGAGATGAGGGTATTAATGAGGGTATTAACAGAGATGAGGGTATTAACAGAGATGAGGGTATTAACAGAGATGAGGGTATTAACAGAGATGAGGGTATTAACAGAGATGAGGGTATTAACAGAGATGAGGGTATTAACAGAGATGAGGGTATTAACAGAAATGAGGGTATTAACAGTCAGCTACTACTACTAGGGACATTGGTCCTTCCTCAATGTTATGAATGTTAGGGGACATTGGTCCTTCCTCAATGTTATGAATGTTAGGGGACATTGGTCCTTCCTCAATGTTATGAATGTTAGGGACATTGGTCCTTTCTCAATGTTATGAATGTTAGGGACATTGGTCCTTTCTCAATGTTATGAATGTTAGGGGACATTGGTCCTTCCTCAATTTTATGAATGTTAGGGGACATTGGTCCTTTCTCAATGTTATGAATGTTAGGGACATTGGTCCTTTCTCAATGTTATGAATGTTAGGGACATTGGTCCTTTCTCAATGTTGTGAATTTGAGTGACATGGCCAATTCTTGTTCCCGAATGTATTTAGATATTTGGTTCTCAAACTTGAACTCGAGATGCAGAGCATTCATTAATTATTCAGACTGCTTCACTTTTTAGTATTTGGGGAGTTTCTCCCATTCTTCTCTGCAGATCCTCTCAAGATCTGTCAGGTTGGATGGGGAGCGTTGCTGCACAGCTATTTTCAAGTCTCTCCAGAGATGTTCAATCGAGTTCAAGTCTGGGCTCTGTCTTGGCCACTCAGTGACATTCAGAGACTTGGCCCGAAGCCACACCTGCGTCGTCTTGGCTGTGTGCTTAGGGTCGTTGTTCTGTTGGAAGGGTGAACCTTCGCCCCAGTCTGAGGTCCTGAGCGCTCTGGAGCAGATTTTCATCAAGAATCTCTCTGTACTTTTCTCCGTTCATCTTTCCATCGATCATCTCCTTGACCAAGGCCCTTCTCCCCTGATTGGTCAGTTTGTCTGGGCGGCCAACTCTAGGAAGAGTCTTGGTGGTTCCAAACTCCTTCCATTTAAGAATGATAGAGGCCACTGTGTTCTTGGGGACCGTCAATGCTGCAGACATGTTTTGTCTCCCTTCCCTAGATCTGTGCCTCGACACAATCCTGTCTCAGAGCTCTATGTTTAACCCCATGGCTTGGTTTTTGCTCTGACATGCACTGTCAACTGTTGGACCTTATATATAAAATCAAGTCCAATCAATTGAATTTACCACAGGTGGACTCCCAATGAAGTTGGAGAAACATCTCAAGGATGATCAACGGAAACCGGATGCACCGAAGGTCATTTTCGAGACTCATAGCAAAGGGTCTGAATACTTAAACAAGGTATTTCATTTTTTTTCTTCTCATTTTTAATACATTTGCAAACATTTCTAAAAACCTGTTTTTCGCTTTGTCATTATGGGGTATTGTGATGTCATTATGGGGTATTGTGATGTCATTATGGGGTATTGTGATGTCATTATGGGGTATTGTGATGTCATTATGGGGTATTGTGTGTTGATTGATGAGCATTTTTATATATTTCTAATCCATTTTAGAATAAGGTTGTAACGTCACAAAATGTGGAAAAGGCAAGGTGTCTGAATGCTTTCCAAATGTAATTTAAAAAAATGTGTTTCATGCAAATCGGAATACACTCCCTCATCTGATTGGTCAAGTAGACGGACCTTCTGACTTTGTGACTGTGGTAAACTTTGGAATTTTGTGGAAAACACCGAAAACTCTACTCTTCTGGCATCGAATGATGTGGCATCTATGGCCAAAAGTCTCTAAACAAAATATTTTCCAGACTTGTACCTAAAATAAAATGGCTGCTATTTGACCAATAACCCTGCAGGTGGGCGTGGTCTGGCACATAAATCAGTCAAGGATATTCGTATTGTAACAACATTTGGTACACATGTTGCAAACACGGTCAAGACTCAATATATGCAAGAACATTCATATCTACCACACGGTAGGTGATCTGTTTGACTCAGAGTGGTGAAATTTGGCACACATGCTCAGGGATATGAGTCTAGCTAACTCAAATTATATCTCAAGACACCACTGGGCTAATTTTGACGAAACTTGGGTGAATGATGTGTTTTTGCCATAGATCCGGCATTTGCTAAATTACACTGATTGGGCCAAAGGGGGCGCTGCATCATTCGTGGGGGTCAACATGTTTACTGTTGCCTTTTTTCTATTCAATTCAACTCTCCTTAAAGTCGGCATCTGAACAGTGATTGGCTAGATCTGATAGATCTGAACAGTGATTGGCTAGATCTGATGTCATGTACTGTCATGTTGTGTCTTGTCTCTGTCCTTTCCCTTCACCCTGTCTCCCTCTGCTGGTCGTTGTTAGGTTACCTTTTCTCCCCCGCTTTCCCCCAGCTGTTCCTTGTCTCCTCTGACTACCCATTCACCCCGTTTCCCACCTGTTCCCTTTTTCCCTCTGATTAGGTCCCTATATCTCTCTCTGTTTCTGTTCCTGTCCTTGTCGGATTCTTGTTTGTTGTGTTTCATGCCTGAGCCAGACTATCGTCATGTTTGCTGTAACCTTGTCCTGTCCTGTCGGAATCTGCCGGTCTATCTGAGCCTACCTATGTTTGGTTATTAAAGAAGCTCTGTTTAAGTTAGTTCGCTTTTGGGTCCTCATTCACTCACCATAACATCTGATAGATCTAAACAGTGATTGGCTAGATCTGATAGATCTGAACAGTGATTGGCTAGATCTGATAGATCTAAACAGTGATTGGCTAGATCTGATAGATCTGAACAGTGATTGGCTAGATCTGATAGATCTAAACAGTGATTGGCTAGATCTGAACAGTGATTGGCTAGATCTGATAAATCTGAACAGTGATTGGCTAGATCTGATAGATCTGAACAGTGATTGGCTAGATCTGATAGATCTGAACAGTGATTGGCTAGATCTGATAGATCTGAACAGTGCGTAAGGCAATTTCATATTAATTCAAGTTGACGAACAGATAATATTAAAATGAACAGACTAGGGCTATACTGCTCCTACATGGTGTAACAATACATCATGTATATAATGAACAGACTAGGTCTATACTGCTCCTACATGGTGTAACAATGCATCATGTATATAATGAACAGACTAGGTCTATACTGCTCCTACATGGTGTAACAATACATCATGTATATAATGAACAGACTAGGTCTATACTGCTCCTACATGGTGTAACAATACATAATGTAGATGTACAGTGCCTTGCGAAAGTATTCGGCCCCCTTGAACTTTGCGACCTTTTGCCACATGTCAGGCTTCAAACATAAAGATATAAAACTATTTTTTTGTGAAGAATCAACAACAAGTGGGACACAATCATGAAGTGGAACGACATTTATTGGTTATTTCAAACTTTTTTAACAAATCAAAAACTGAAAAATTGGGCGTGCAAAATTATTCAGCCCCCTTAAGTTAATACTTTGTAGCACCACCTTTTGCTGTGATTACAGCTGTAAGTCGCTTGGGGCATGTCTCTATCAGTTTTGCACATCAAGAGACTGAATTTTTTTCCAATTCCTCCTTGCAAAACAGCTCGAGCTCAGTGAGGTTGGATGGAGAGCATTTGTGAACAGCAGTTTTCAGTTCTTTCCACAGATTCTCGATTGGATTCAGGTCTGGACTTTGACCTGGCCATTCTAACACCTGGATATGTTTATTTTTGAACCATTCCATTGTAGATTTTGCTTTATGTTTTGGATCATTGTCTTGTTGGAAGACAAATCTCCGTCCCAGTCTCAGGTCTTTTGCAGACTCCATCAGGTTCTTCCAGAATGGTCCTGTATTTGGCTCCATCCATCTTCCCATCAATTTTAACCATCTTCCCTGTCCCTGCTGAAGAAAAGCAGGCCCAAACCATGATGCTGCCACCACCATGTTTGACAGTGGGGATGGTGTGTTCAGGGTGATGAGCTGTGTTGCTTTTACGCCAAACATAACGTTTTGCATTGTTGCCAAAAAGTTAAATTTTGGTTTCATCTGACCAGAGCACCTTCTTCCACATGTTTGGTGTGTCTCCCAGGTGGCTTGTGGCAAACTTTAAACAACACTCTTTATGGATATCTTTAAGAAATGGCTTTCTTCTTGCCACTCTTCCATAAAGGCCAGATTTGTGCAATATATGACTGATTGTTGTCCTATGGACAGAGTCTCCCACCTCAGCTGTAGATCTCTGCAGTTCATCCAGAGTGATCATGGGCCTCTTGGCTGCATCTCTGATCAGTCTTCTCCTTGTATGAGCTGAAAGTTTAGAGGGACGGCCAGGTCTTGGTAGATTTGCAGTGGTCTGATACTCCTTCCATTTCAATATTATCGCTTGCACAGTGCTCCTTGGGATGTTTAATCTTACTTCTACCCCCTCCTTTTTCGAACATTCTGTTAAAAATCGCGCAACTTTTCAGCGTCCTGCTACTCATGCCAGGAATATAGTATATGCATATGATTAGTATGTGTGGATAGAAAACACTCTGAAGTTTCTAAAACTGGTTAAATCACGGCTGTGACTATAACAGATCGTGTGTTTCATTGATTTCCATAAGTCACTTCCATGGGTTGTTAAAAGAGGACAAAATTTAATATCGACCTGCATGCAATTCATACAAATTCCACACGATGTCGCCATTGTCGTCATTTTCAATTGAATTTTTTGTTGGAAAATCCATCTATCTGGCTTCCGTTTCTTCCAGTCTCCACCCGGATGTTGTTAATGTGGACATTGGCAGCCATTGATTTGCAAACGAGGAGCTATTGAATATACATCGCCCTGTAATCATTTTGATAGATTATAAACGTTTACTAATACCTAAAGTTGGATTACAAAAGGATTTCGAAGTGTTTTGTGAAAGTTTATCGTCGACTTTTTTAATTTAAAAAAATTACGCAGCGTTTAAAAACAATGTTTTTTTCTGAATGACACAGCTTCCATAGAAAGCTATTTTGGGTATATATGGACCGATTTAAACGAAAAAAAGACCCAATAGTGATGTTTATGGGGCATATAGGAGTGCCAAGAAAGAAGCTCGTCAAAGGTAATGAATGTTTTATATTTTATTTCTGCGTTTTGTGCTGCGTCGGATAAGCAGAGTCTTTGTTTACGTCGCATTCAGGCATTTTCAGGTGGTGCATGCTATCAGATAATAGCTTCTCATGCTTTCGCCGAAAAGCATTTTAAAAATCTGACTTGTTGGCTAGGTTCACAACGAGTGTAGCTTTAATTCAATACCCTGCTTGTGAATTTTGATCAAGGTTTGAGTTTTAACGAGTACATTTAGCATTTAGCGTAGCGCATTTGCATTTCCAGGTGTCTACTTGAGACATCTGCGTCTCAAGTAGAGTCAAGAAGTTAAAGCTTGGGAAATCTTTTTGTATCCAAATCCGGCTTTAAACTTCTTCACAACAGTATATCGGACCTGCCTGGTGTGTTCCTTGTTCTTCATGATGCTCTCTGCGCTTTTAACGGACCTCTGAGACTATCACAGTGCAGGTGCATTTATATGGAGACTTGATTACACACAGGTGGATTGTATTTATCATCATTAGTCATTTAGGTCAACATTCAGAGATCCTGACTGAACTTCTGGAGAGAGTTTGCTGCACTGAAAGTAAAGGGGCTGAATAATTTTGCACGCCCAATTTTTCAGTTTTTGATGTGTTAAAAAAGTTTGAAATATCCAATAAATGTCGTTCCACTTCATGATTGTGTCCCACTTGTTGTTGATTCTTCACAAAAAAAATACAGTTTTATATCTTTATGTTTGAAGCCTGAAATGTGGCAAAAGGTCGCAAAGTTCAAGGGGGCCGAGTACTTTCGCAAGGCACTGTATATAATGAACAGACTAGGTCTATACTGCTCCTACATGGTGTAACAATAGATCATGTATATAATGAACAGACCAGGTCTATACTGCTCCTACATGGTGTAACAACACATCATGTAGATGTATATAATGAACAGACTAGGTCTATACTGCTCCTACATGGTGTAACAATACATAGATGAAAAATGAACATCCACTAGTAGCTAACACAAAATATTATTTGAATCCAGAAAAATATGTTGCATTCATCAAATCCTTTTTGAAATCATCAACAGTGTTTTCTCTGACATGGTGGAATAACGGAACTCTCAAGACAACTGGGAACTCTGGGAAAAAAAACAAGGTCAAATCACGATGTCAGTGATCTTCAGGTTGGAAAGTTGGGGGTCTATACACACATGTACACATGGATTTAGTGTTGTAGATATGTGGTAGTAGAGTAGAGGCCTGAGGGAACACACTATGTTGTAGATATGTGGTAGTAGAGTAGAGGCCTGAGGGAAGACACTTAATATGTTGTAGATATGTGGTAGTAGAGTAGAGGCCTGAGGACACACAATATGTTGTAGATATGTGGTAGTAGAGTAGAGGCCTGAGGACACACAATATGTTGTAGATATGTGGTAGTAGAGTAGAGGCCTGAGGACACACAATCTGTTGTAGATATGTGGTAGTAGAGTAGAGGCCTGAGGACACACAATATGTTGTAGATATGTGGTAGTAGAGTAGAGGCCTGAGGACACACAATATGTTGTAGATATGTGGTAGTAGAGTAGAGGCCTGAGGACACACACTTAATGTGTTGTGAAATCTGTTTTGAATGTTTTGTAATGTTTTTAAAATGTTTAACTGCCTTAGTTTAGCTGGACCCCAGGAAGAGTAGGGGCCTGAGGGAACACACTTAATGTGTTGTAGATATGCCTTAGTTTAGCTGGACCCCAGGAAGAGTAGGGGCCTGAGGACACACACTTAATGTGTTGTAGATATGCCTTAGTTTAGCTGGACCCCAGGAAGAGTAGGGGCCTGAGGGAACACACTTAATGTGTTGTAGATATGCCTTAGTTTAGCTGGACCCCAGGAAGAGTAGGGGCCTGAGGACACACACTTAATGTGTTGTAGATATGCCTTAGTTTAGCTGGACCCCAGGAAGAGTAGGGGCCTGAGGGAACACACTTAATGTGTTGTAGATATGCCTTAGTTTAGCTGGACCCCAGGAAGAGTAGGGGCCTGAGGGAACACACTTAATGTGTTGTAGATATGCCTTAGTTTAGCTGGACCCCAGGAAGAGTAGGGGCCTGAGGGAACACACTTAATGTGTTGTAGATATGCCTTAGTTTAGCTGGACCCCAGGAAGAGTAGGGGCCTGAGGACACACACTTAATGTGTTGTAGATATGCCTTAGTTTAGCTGGACCCCAGGAAGAGTAGGGGCCTGAGGACACACACTTAATGTGTTGTAGATATGCCTTAGTTTAGCTGGACCCCAGGAAGAGTAGGGGCCTGAGGGAACACACTTAATGTGTTGTAGATATGCCTTAGTTTAGGGAGGAATCCATCATAAATACAAACACAAAGACTTGTGCCACTTACTTACTTATATAATCGTTGACACTTTGCAATTGTGTTACTGGAATTAAAGTCCTACATGTTTTATTACCCAATTAAATTAAACACGGTTAAACACTCCTAAGAATTTGTAAGACTCTTTTTTTTGTGCATAAAATGGACAGAGACCAGTCTCGAAATCAATCAGCAGTGTTTATTCTCGAGAGTACTGAACATGAAACATTTTACAACGGGTTATAAACTGAAAATGACGTCATTAGTCTTCGTACCGCCTCTTCTCCACACCGGTACAATGGCTGTATAGTTCTCAAGCCTTCCCACATTTATGACCGAGCCAAAGTCTGCCTGTGTAGATAAGCATTCTAGCCAGTCTGACGATAAGTTCATTCATTTCTACCAGTCATTGTTCTAATTCTTGATTATATTTACACACATTATATTCAGTACTAGGATTAAAAGAAAATGTATACATATACAGTAACATAATAGTATTCTGATTGGTACATATACAGTAACATAATAGTATTCTGATTGGTACATATACAGTAACATAATAGTATTCTGATTAGTACATATACAGTAACATAATAGTATTCTGATTAGTACATATACAGTAACATAATAGTATTCTGATTGGTACATATACAGTAACATAATAGTATTCTGATTAGTACATATACAGTAACATAATAGTATTCTGATTAGTACATATACAGTAACATAATAGTATTCTGATTGGTACATATACAGTAACATAATAGTATTCTGATTGGTACATATACAGTAACATAATAGTATTCTGATTAGTCAGTCCTGATTGAAATGTATACATAATTAGTCATTATTGATAATAAAAAAATCCCTTAACAAATAGAAAATCATATGATGAACAACAGAGGGTTTATACTTATCAAATCAATCAAAGCTCATCAAAACCAAACAGACCGTTTTAAATATTTAATCTGATATTAGACGTGATGGGGCGGCAGGGTAGCCTAGTGGTTAGAGCGTTGGACTAGTAACCGGAAGGTTGCGAGTTCAAACCCCCGAGCTGACAAGGTACAAATCTGTCGTTCTGCCCCTGAACAGGCAGTTAACCCACTGTTCCCAGGCCGTCATTGAAAATAAGAATTTGTTCTTAACTGACTTGCCTGGTTAAATAAAGGTAAAATAAAAAATAAAATAAATAAAATAAATGATCATGTCTCAAAATGAAAAAACAACAAAAGTTAACCTTTTTTCTGATTTCACGTGGCATGAAACAAAAACACAAATGATCAGTCAGAAACACAAGTCAGAACACAGCCTCTCTATTCTCTCATGTGATTTCAGGTCCTCTGACTGGGAAAATGTCTTTCCACAATGAGAGCAGTGGTATGTCTTCTCCTCCTCTGTATGTATTCTTTCATGCTTATTCAGGTGCCTTAACCAGTTAAATCTCTTTCCACACTGGGAGCAGTGGTAGGTCTTATCCCCGCCTGTGTGTGTCCTGTCATGCACAATCAGGGCTTCTAACTGGGTAAACCGCTTTCCACACAAGGAACATTGGAGTTTTTTTTGTGTGTGTATATGCTCATGCGATTTCAGAGTGCTTAACCTCAGAAAACTCTTTCCACAATGAGAACATGTGTTAGACTTCTCTCCAGAGTGCATTTGCATATGACCTTTGAGGCCCGTTAAAAGCCTAAAACTCATTCCACACTGAGAACAGTGGTAAGGCTTTTCTCCTGTGTGTATTCTCTCGTGTTGTTTCAGCTGTTGCGATTTTCTAAAACTCTTTCCACAGTAGGAACAGTGGTACGGCTTCTCACCTGTGTGTATTCTCTCATGCATTTTCAAGGTTTTTAACTCTGAAAAGGCAATTCCACATTTGGAGCAGCGATAAGGCTTCTCTCCAGAGTGTATTCGCTTATGACTTTTCAGACTCCCTAACTGAGTAAAACTCTTTCCACACTGGGAACAGTGGTACGGCTTTTCCCCTGTGTGTATTCTCTCGTGTAATTTCAGTTCCCCTCGTCGGGAAAATGTCTTTACACACTGAGAGCATTGGAATGGTTTTTCCCCTGTGTGTATTCTCTCATGCATTTTCAAGATGTTTAACCTTGTAAAACTCTTTCCACACTGGGAACAGTGGTACGGCCTTTCCCCTGTGTGTATTCTCTCGTGTAATTTCAGGTCCCCTGGTCGGGAAAATGTCTTTACACACTGAGAGCATTGGAATGGTTTTCCCCATGTGTGTATTCTCTTATGAACTTTAAGTTCTGTTGACGCAACATATCTCTTACCACACTGAGAGCATTGGAATGGTTTTTCCCCTGTGTGTCGTCTCTCATGCATTTTCAAGACTTTTAAACTTGTAAAACTCTTTCCACACTGGGAACAGTGGTACGGCTTTTCCCCTGTGTGTATTCTCTCATGTGATTTCAGGTCCCCTGGCCGGGAAAATGTCTTTACACACTGGGAGCATTGGAATGGTTTTTCCCCTGTGTGTATTATCTTATGAACTTTCAGTTCTGTTAACTCAAAAAATCTCTTACCACACTGAGAGCATTGGTAAGGCTTATCTCCTGTGTGTCGTCTCTCATGCGATTTTAGCCTACATAAATGAGTAAAACTCTTTGCACAGTGAGAGCAGTTGTAAGACTTCTCTGCGTGTGTTCTCTTGTGGTTTTTAAGATTTCCTAAATGGTTAAAACTCTTTCCACACTGGGAACAGTGGTGTCGTCTCACTGGTTCAGACGTCTCTGGTTCCTCTGAGTCGGGTCTCTCTTCTGCCAAAGATAAAAAGAGTGGTTAAAACAGGGAGACCTGAATGAAATCTCCACATACATTTTAGTCATTTATCAGACCCTCTTATCCAGAGAGACTTACAGGCAAGTGCTCTTCCTCACTACGTGTCATCCTTCTACAGTAGAATGTCCATACAGGGGAATTCCTCACTACGTGTCATCCTTCTACAGTAGAATGTCCATACAGGGGGATTCCTCACTACGTGTCATCCTTCTACAGTAGAATGTCCATACAGGGGGATTCCTCAATTTGTGTCATCCTTCTACAGTAGAATGTCCATACAGGGGAAATCCTCACTACGTGTCATCCTTCTACAGTAGAATGTCCATAAAGGGGAATTCCTCACTACGTGTCATCCTTCTACAGTAGAATGTCCATACAGGGGGATTCCTCACTACGTGTCATCCTTCTACAGTAGAATGTCCATACAGGGGGATTCCTCACTACGTGTCATCCTTCTACAGTAGAATGTCCATACAGGGGGATTCCTCACT
Source organism: Oncorhynchus clarkii lewisi (assembly GCF_045791955.1). NCBI lineage: Eukaryota > Metazoa > Chordata > Actinopteri > Salmoniformes > Salmonidae > Oncorhynchus > Oncorhynchus clarkii. The sequence goes on along the minus strand of NC_092159.1, from coordinate 3,558,612 downwards.
ACGTGTCATCCTTCTACAGTAGAATGTCCATACAGGGGGATTCCTCACTACGTGTCATCCATCTACAGTACAGGGGGATTCTACAGTTTAGCTGGACCCCAGGAAGAGTAGGGGCCTGAGGGAACACACTTAATGTGTTGTAGATATGCCTTAGTTTAGCTGGACCCCAGGAAGAGTAGGGGCCTGAGGGAACACACTTAATGTGTTGTAGATATGCCTTAGTTTAGCTGGACCCCAGGAAGAGTAGGGGCCTGAGGGAACACACTTAATGTGTTGTAGATATGCCTTAGTTTAGCTGGACCCCAGGAAGAGTAGGGGCCTGAGGGAACACACTTAATGTGTTGTACATATGCTTTAGTTTAGCTGGACCCCAGGAAGAGTAGGGGCCTGAGGACACACACTTAATGTGTTGTAGATATGCCTTAGTTTAGCTGGACCCCAGGAAGAGTAGGGGCCTGAGGGAACACACTTAATGTGTTGTAGATATGCCTTAGTTTAGCTGGACCCCAGGAAGAGTAGGGGCCTGAGGACACACACTTAATGTGTTGTAGATATGCCTTAGTTTAGCTGGACCCCAGGAAGAGTAGGGGCCTGAGGACACACACTTAATGTGTTGTAGATATGCCTTAGTTTAGCTGGACCCCAGGAAGAGTAGGGGCCTGAGGGAACACACTTAATGTGTTGTAGATATGCCTTAGTTTAGCTGGACCCCAGGAAGAGTAGGGGCCTGAGGACACACACTTAATGTGTTGTAGATATGCCTTAGTTTAGCTGGACCCCAGGAAGAGTAGGGGCCTGAGGACACACACTTAATGTGTTGTAGATATGCCTTATTTTCGCTGGACCCCAGGAAGAGTAGGGGCCTGAGGACACACACTTAATGTGTTGTAGATATGCCTTAGTTTAGCTGGACCCCAGGAAGAGTAGGGGCCTGAGGACACACACTTAATGTGTTGTAGATATGCCTTAGTTTAGCTGGACCCCAGGAAGAGTAGGGGCCTGAGGGAACACACTTAATGTGTTGTAGATATGCCTTAGTTTAGCTGGACCCCAGGAAGAGTAGGGGCCTGAGGACACACACTTAATGTGTTGTAGATATGCCTTAGTTTAGCTGGACCCCAGGAAGAGTAGGGGCCTGAGGGAACACACTTAATGTGTTGTAGATATGCCTTAGTTTAGCTGGACCCCAGGAAGAGTAGGGGCCTGAGGGAACACACTTAATGTGTTGTAGATATGCCTTAGTTTAGCTGGACCCCAGGAAGAGTAGGGGCCTGAGGACACACACTTAATGTGTTGTAGATATGCCTTAGTTTAGCTGGACCCCAGGAAGAGTAGGGGCCTGAGGGAACACACTTAATGTACAGCCTGGAATCGAACCAGGGTCTGTAGTGACGCCTCTAGCACGGAGATGCAGTGCCTTCGACCGCTGTGCCACTCAGGAGCCCAAGCAATGGTGCAATATTTGAAAAATGTTGGAGTTCAGGCTTTATTTGACCTGATCAATTAGGAAATTACATTCATTTGACCATTACAGAGGAGGCCAAGTCTGGCTGATAGAAACGGGCTTAGAGAGCTTTCATTACAGAGGAGGCCAAGTCTGGCTGATAGAGCTTTCATTACAGAGGAGGCCAAGTCTGGCTGATAGAGCTTTCATTACAGAGGAGGCCAAGTCTGGCTGATAGAAACGGGCTTAGAGAGCTTCCATTACAGAGGAGGCCAAGTCTGGCTGATAGAAAAGGCTTAGAGAGCTTTCATTACAGCTTTCATTACAGAGGAGGCCAAGTCTGGCTGATAGAAACGGCTTAGAGAGCTTTCATTACAGAGGAGGCCAAGTCTGGCTGATAGAAACGGCTTAGAGAGCGTTCATTACAGAGGAGGCCAAAGAGTTTTGTCCATGTTTTTAACACTCACAGCTGTCCCCGATCGAAGTTCTGAAGATGAGATGTTAATGAAGCAATACAGACCAACTTGAAGGGTCTTGAGTTTAGCTTGTATGTTCTACAGTCTTGTAAAGACAGGGGGGGTTGACTGGGACAGACAATGTAACATCCATAATGTTTTGAGAAAAAGTTTTTGTAAAACATGAACCTTACATTGGATCATCTTGAAACTTTCTCTCTAAAACTAACTTTCATCAAGGATTTATATGGTCAATTGGTTCCTCTCTTTTCATTGGCAGAATCCTTTTTCAGTGTTATGATATTCATAACATCCATATCCACCAGTCTATCTTCCTGTCAACTAACAGAACTCTGCTGGTTGTCCTGGTAACAGATACCAGTGTGGCAGATCTATTGTATTTGTTCAAACTAAACTACAGCACTTACTTTGATGAGTCAAATCTGATCCTTTCATCTCTTCTCCTCTCACAGTTCCACTCAGCCCCGTTGTTTTCCTGCAGTCCACCAGCAGCACAGACAACCTCTTTATACCCAGCAGTAAGGTGCTACCGGGAGAGGAACGACACGGGGACTGCGGCAGGGAGGAAGGAATAGCGTTGTCCTGGTAACCATAAAGAGGGGACACAAACACATACCATTATGGATGCTGATGTCACTGTTGACATAAAGTGCTTCACAGAAACCCAGCCCAGAGCCCGATAGAGCAAGCTGTATGCTAGACCAGACCAAGCTGTACCATCTGGTGTTCTGATCTGGAGAGACTCTTCTCTGCCTCGTCAGCATCAGGATGTTGTTGAGGCTCCACAGAGGATCCACCATAGTCATGTCTCTCTCCTGTGTAAATGAGAACATCAAACAGATGGTAAACATATGATCTACTATTGCAATCAGAGTCTTACAAGAGGCATGAATATGTCTAAACAGAGCCAGAATGTCCACTTTCATCTTGATGCACTTTAATTTACGATGCAAATGTAAAAGGGTCGTTCCACTAAATGGGTGCATGTTTCGTCCACTTCAATATTTTAAGTATGAATTACGCACCAATATTGAATTTTAAAAGCCTGTTATATTAGATGAGGTGCACTTTAATGTAGGCCACATGGAGAATTCAATACATCTCATTGAAAAGTCCCCAAAATATATGAACCAATGGTAGATCGAAACTAACAATTCCTACAGTACTGAACAACATATTCAAGCGTAGAACTTCAGTAGAATGCCACTTAAAAACCCCACATGAGCAGAACGACCGAGTTTCACCTTGTCTGCGCAGGGATTTGAGTTGCAACGCTCTAACCACTAGACTACCTGCCACCCCGATATATGTGCCACTGCCAGATTGCCCCTTCAACAATTCCTACAGTACTGAACAACATATTCAAGTGTAGAACTTCAGTATAATGCCCCTTTAAAACCACACATTTGTTCAACAACTGCAGTTTGTGTCCCTATTTTTAAGACAATACTCACTGGTGTTAACAGGATCTTCAGTCTCCTCCTCATCCTCCTCTTTAATTGAGATAGCCTCCTCTTCGTCTTTTACTCCAAAAGGTTCTTTCTCTTCTTTCACTGTAATATCCACCTCTTCTTCTTCTAATGTGACAGTCTCCTCTTCTTCCTTTTTTATTCTTAAAGCTTCTTCCTCTTCTTCTTTTACGATGATGATCAGCGCTAGAGCTTCTTTCTCCGAATAGCTTAGTGAGCACATGGTCGCGATGTTAGCTAGCTAGATAGTTAGCATTAGCGTTTAGCCTAGTGCAGTAACGTTAACAATTGAACACATTAGCCAATTTCATTTAACAAGCAAATAACTTCTTTTTTTTCAACTAGTCAATACGTAAAACAGAATGATGTTTAAAAACACTGACATTAATATAAACAAGACTGGTTTAATGTGCGCTACCGAAGTGGTTGAATCAGTAGTCTTTTACTGCCGTTGAAGCTTTCCGTCCACTAGATTATACGTCACGCAAGAAACATCACCTGAAAGCCTTCCATCGCCATCTGCTGACTGGAGTGGGTAACGCAGATTGGTAAAAATCTCCCTTCCATCGTTTTATTCTGGCAAACAATGTCATAAGAAGTAATTTAAAAACAACCAGATGTTGTGTTCTCTTTTACTTCATACAGCTAATGCTTTCCTCCCGGGCTGACCTTCCCATTGGGCAACAAATTGTCGATGGCCACATTAAAAAAATATAAAAAAATGGGCCAAGACACATGGCTAACAACACATAATGGTGGTGGCTGGTAGCCTAGTGATTAGAGCATTGGCCTAGTAACCGAATCCCTGAGCTGACAAGGTAAAAATGTGTCATTCTGCCCCTGAACAGGCAGTTAACCCACTGTTCCTAGGCTGTCAATGAAAATAATAGTTTATTCTTAACTGACTTGCCTAGTTAAAGGTAAAGTAATTCTGCCCAAAAACAATGAAAACGTCTCTCAACCAGTGGCATATTTAGGTGAGTCTTGGTGCCCACTTTGTAAAAGGCAACATGGACAGATAGGACTCTACCTGTGTCGAGCACATGCCCCTTTACCCTTCCTGTCTCTAAAGTGCCTCTCTATTGGCCCAGCGTCGTTCGTGGTTAGGGGAAGGTTTGGCCCAGTGTGGTTAGGGGAGGGTTTGGCCCAGCGTGGTTAGGGGAGGGTTTGGCCCAGCGTGGTTAGGGGAGGGTTTGGCCCAGCGTGGTTAGGGGAGGGTTTGGCCCAGCGTGGTTAGGGGAGGGTTTGGCCCAGCGTGGTTAGGGGAGGGTTTGGCCCAGCGTGGTTAACGGAGGGTTTGGCCCAGCGTGGTTAGGGGAGGGTTTGGCCCAGCGTGGTTAGGGGAGGGTTTGACCCAGCGTGGTTAGGGGAGGGTTTGACCCAGCGTGGTTAGGGGAGGGTTTGACCCAGCGTGGTTAGGGGAGGGTTTGGCCCAGCGTGGTTAGGGGAGGGTTTGGCCCAGCGTGGTTAGGGGAGGGTTTGGCCCAGCGTGGTTAGGGGAGGGTTTGGCCCAGCATGGTTAGGCCCAACGTGGTTAGGGGAGGGTTTGGCCCAGCGTGGTTAGGGGAGGGTTTGGCCCAGCGTGGTTAGGGAAGGGTTTGGCCCAGCGTGGTTAGGGGAGGGTTTGGCCTCAGCGTGGTTAGAGGAGGGTTTGGCCCAGCGTGGTTAGGGGAGGGTTTGGCCCAGTGTGGTTAGGGGAGGGTTTGGCCCAGTGTGGTTAGGGGAGGGTTTGGCCCAGCGTGGTTAGGGGAGGGTTTGGCCCAGCGTGGTTAGGGGAGGGCTTGGCCCCGCGTGGTTAGGGGAGGGTTTGGCCCAGTGTGGTTAGGGGAGGGTTTGGCCCAGCGTGGTTAACGGAGGGTTTGGCCGGCACGTCCTTGTCCCATCGCGCTCTAGTAACTCCTTGTGGCGGGTCGGGCCAATGCACGCTGACTTGGACAGACAATGTAACATCCATAATGTTTTGAGAAAAAGTTTTTGTAAAACATGAACCTTACATTGGATCATCTTGAAACTTTCTCTCTAAAACTAACTTTCATCAAGGATTTATATGGTCAATTGGTTCCTCTCTTTTCATTGGCAGAATCCTTTTTCAGTGTTATGATATTCATAACATCCATATCCACCAGTCTATCTTCCTGTCAACTAACAGAACTCTGCTGGTTGTCCTGGTAACAGATACCAGTGTGGCAGATCTATTGTATTTGTTCAAACTAAACTACAGCACTTACTTTGATGAGTCAAATCTGATCCTTTCATCTCTTCTCCTCTCACAGTTCCACTCAGCCCCGTTGTTTTCCTGCAGTCCACCAGCAGCACAGACAACCTCTTTATACCCAGCAGTAAGGTGCTACCGGGAGAGGAACGACACGGGGACTGCGGCAGGGAGGAAGGAATAGCGTTGTCCTGGTAACCATAAAGAGGGGACACAAACACATACCATTATGGATGCTGATGTCACTGTTGACATAAAGTGCTTTACAGAAACCCAGCCCAGAGCCCGATAGAGCAAGCTGTATGCTAGACCAGACCAAGCTGTACCATCTGGTGTTCTGATCTGGAGAGACTCTTCTCTGCCTCGTCAGCATCAGGATGTTGTTGAGGCTCCACAGAGGATCCACCATAGTCATGTCTCTCTCCTGTGTAAATGAGAACATCAAACAGATGGTAAACATATGATCTACTATTGCAATCAGAGTCTTACAAGAGGCATGAATATGTCTAAACAGAGCCAGAATGTCCACTTTCATCTTGATGCACTTTAATTTACGATGCAAATGTAAAAGGGTCGTTCCACTAAATGGGTGCATTTTTCGTCCACTTCGATATTTTAAGTATGAATTACGCACCAATATTGAATTTTAAAAGCCTGTTATATTAGATGAGGTGCACTTTAATGTAGGCCACATGGAGAATTCAATACATCTCATTGAAAAGTCCCCAAAATATATGAACCAATGGTAGATCGAAACTAACAATTCCTACAGTACTGAACAACATATTCAAGCGTAGAACTTCAGTAGAATGCCACTTAAAAACCCCACATGAGCAGAACGACCGAGTTTCACCTTGTCCGCGCAGGGATTTGAGTTGCAACGCTCTAACCACTAGACTACCTGCCACCCCGATATATGTGCCACTGCCAGATTGCCCCTTCAACAATTCCTACAGTACTGAACAACATATTCAAGTGTAGAACTTCAGTATAATGGCCCTTTAAAACCACACATTTGTTCAACAACTGCAGTTTGTGTCCCTATTTTTAAGACAATACTCACTGGTGTTAACAGGATCTTCAGTCTCCTCCTCATCCTCCTCTTTAATTGAGATAGCCTCCTCTTCGTATTTTACTCCAAAAGGTTCTTTCTCTTCTTTCACTGTAATATCCACCTCTTCTTCTTCTAATGTGACAGTCTCCTCTTCTTCCTTTTTTATTCTTAAAGCTTCTTCCTCTTCTTCTTTTACGATGATGATCAGCGCTAGAGCTTCTTTCTCCGAATAGCTTAGTGAGCACATGGTCGCGATGTTAGCTAGCTAGATAGTTAGCATTAGCGTTTAGCCTAGTGCAGTAACGTTAACAATTGAACACATTAGCCAATTTCATTTAACAAGCAAATAACTTCTTTTTTTTCAACTAGTCAATACGTAAAACAGAATGATGTTTAAAAACACTGACATTAATATAAACAAGACTGGTTTAATGTGCGCTACCGAAGTGGTTGAATCAGTAGTCTTTTACTGCCGTTGAAGCTTTCCGTCCACTAGATTATACGTCACGCAAGAAACATCACCTGAAAGCCTTCCATCGCCATCTGCTGACTGGAGTGGGTAACGCAGATTGGTAAAAATCTCCCTTCCATCGTTTTATTCTGGCAAACAATGTCATAAGAAGTAATTTAAAAACAACCAGATGTTGTGTTCTCTTTTACTTCATACAGCTAATGCTTTCCTCCCGGGCTGACCTTCCCATTGGGCAACAAATTGTCGATGGCCACATTAAAAAAATATAAAAAAATGGGCCAAGACACATGGCTAACAACACATAATGGTGGTGGCTGGTAGCCTAGTGATTAGAGCATTGGCCTAGTAACCGAATCCCTGAGCTGACAAGGTAAAAATGTGTCATTCTGCCCCTGAACAGGCAGTTAACCCACTGTTCCTAGGCTGTCAATGAAAATAATAGTTTATTCTTAACTGACTTGCCTAGTTAAAGGTAAAGTAATTCTGCCCAAAAACAATGAAAACGTCTCTCAACCAGTGGCATATTTAGGTGAGTCTTGGTGCCCACTTTGTAAAAGGCAACATGGACAGATAGGACTCTACCTGTGTCGAGCACATGCCCCTTTACCCTTCCTGTCTCTAAAGTGCCTCTCTATTGGCCCAGCGTCGTTCGTGGTTAGGGGAAGGTTTGGCCCAGTGTGGTTAGGGGAGGGTTTGGCCCAGCGTGGTTAGGGGAGGGTTTGGCCCAGCGTGGTTAGGGGAGGGTTTGGCCCAGCGTGGTTAGGGGAGGGTTTGGCCCAGCGTGGTTAGGGGAGGGTTTGGCCCAGCGTGGTTAACGGAGGGTTTGGCCCAGCGTGGTTAACGGAGGGTTTGGCCCAGCGTGGTCAGGGGAGGGTTTGGCCCAGCGTGGTTAGGGGAGGGTTTGACCCAGCGTGGTTAGGGGAGGGTTTGGCCCAGCGTGGTTAGGGGAGGGTTTGGCCCAGCGTGGTTAGGGGAGGGTTTGGCCCAGCGTGGTTAGGGGAGGGTTTGGCCCAGCATGGTTAGGCCCAACGTGGTTAGGGGAGGGTTTGGCCCAGCGTGGTTAGGGGAGGGTTTGGCCCAGCGTGGTTAGGGAAGGGTTTGGCCCAGCGTGGTTAGGGGAGGGTTTGGCCTCAGCGTGGTTAGAGGAGGGTTTGGCCCAGCGTGGTTAGGGGAGGGTTTGGCCCAGTGTGGTTAGGGGAGCGTTTGGCCCAGCGTGGTTAGGGGAGGGTTTGGCCCAGCGTGGTTAGGGGAGGGCTTGGCCCAGCGTGGTTAGGGGAGGGTTTGGCCCAGTGTGGTTAGGGGAGGGTTTGGCCCAGCGTGGTTAACGGAGGGTTTGGCCGGCACGTCCTTGTCCCATCGCGCTCTAGTAACTCCTTGTGGCGGGTCGGGCCAATGCACGCTGACTTCTGTCGCCAGCTGTACCAATGTGTCGGAGGAAACACATACAGCTGGCGACAGAAGTCAGCGTGCATTGGCCCGACCCGCTTCCGGGTTAAGCGAGCAGTTTGTCAAGAAGCAGTGTGGCTTGGCGGGGTCGTGTTTCGGAGGACGCAGGACTCTCGACCTTCGCCTCTTCTGAGTCCGTATGGGAGTGGCAGCGTTGGGACAAGACTGTAACTACCAATTGTAGAGAAAAAGGGGCCTTTGTAGCAAAAGATCAGTGTTGTTAAACTCTGGATGTCTTGATGTCATTGTATGTTTTTAAACTGTGGGCGTCAGTGGGCCTGAAATATTTATTTATACATTTTTTATTTAACCTTTGTTTAACTAGGGAAGTCAGTTAAGAACAAATTCTTATTTACAATGACAGCCTCCCGGGAAACAGTGGGTTAACTGCCTTGCTCAGGGGCAGAACAAGTCGCCTGGATTGACTTGAGATGTTGCCTGTTTTAGTGGTTCCATTCTCCATCAGTAGAACAGCAATCTACTAGGGTGAAGATCTCAGGTGTTTCCTTGATTTCCCAGCATCCTCTCTTTCCATCTTCTCTGGTCATATAGGAGAAGAAGATCATCTCAGATCTCCTCCAATGAGGAGTTGTACCTACAATGTTGTAGGTCTATACTGCTCCTACATGGTGTAACAATACATCATGTATATAATGAACAGACTAGGTCTATACTGCTCCTACATGGTGTAACAATACATCATGTATATAATGACCAGACTAGGTCTATACTGCTCCTACATGGTGTAACAATACATCATGTAGATGTATATAATGAACAGACTAGGTCTATACTGCTCCTACATGGTGTAACAATACATAGATGAAAAATGAACATCCACTAGTAGCTAACACAAAATATGATTTGAATCCAGAAAAATATGTTGCATTCATCAAATCCTTTTTGAAATCATCAACAGTGTTTTCTCTGACATGGTGGAATAACGGAACTCTCAAGACAACTGGGAACTCTGGGAAAAAAAACAAGGTCAAATCACGATGTCAGTGATCTTCAGGTTGGAAAGTTGGGGGTCTATACACACACGTACACATGGATTTAGTGTTGTAGATATGTGGTAGTAGAGTAGAGGCCTGAGGACACACAATATGTTGTAGATATGTGGTAGTAGAGTAGAGGCCTGAGGGCACACAATATGTTGTAGATATGTGGTAGTGGAGTAGAGGCCTGAGGACACACAATATGTTGTAGATATGTGGTAGTAGAGTAGAGGCCTGAGGACACACAATATGTTGTAGATATGTGGTAGTGGAGTAGAGGCCTGAGGACACACAATATGTTGTAGATATGTGGTAGTAGAGTAGAGGCCTGAGGACACACAATATGTTGTAGATATGTGGTAGTAGAGTAGAGGCCTGAGGGAACACAATATGTTGTAGATATGTGGTAGTAGAGTAGAGGCCTGAGGACACACAATATGTTGTAGATATGTGGTAGTAGAGTAGAGGCCTGAGGGAAGACACTTAATATGTTGTAGATATGTGGTAGTAGAGTAGAGGCCTGAGGACACACAATATGTTGTAGATATGTGGTAGTAGAGTAGAGGCCTGAGGGAAGACACTTAATATGTTGTAGATATGTGATAGTAGAGTAGAGGCCTGAGGGCACACAATATGTTGTAGATATGTGGTAGTAGAGTAGATGCCTGAGGACACACACTATGTTGTAGATATGTGATAGTAGAGTAGAGGCCTGAGGGCACACAATATGTTGTATATATGTGGTAGTAGAGTAGAGGCCTGAGGACACACACTATGTTGTAGATATGTGGTAGTAGAGTAGAGGCCTGAGGGCACACAATATGTTGTAGATATGTGGTAGTAGAGTAGAGGCCTGAGGACACACAATATGTTGTAGATATGTGGTAGTAGAGTAGAGGCCTGAGGGCACACTCTATGTTGTAGATATGTGGTAGTAGAGTAGAGGCCTGAGGGCACACACTATGTTGTAGATATGTGGTAGTAGAGTGGAGGCCTGAGGGCACACAATATGTTGTAGATATGTGGTAGTAGAGTAGATGCCTGAGGACACACACTATGTTGTAGATATGTGATAGTATAGTAGAGGCCTGAGGGCACACAATATGTTGTATATATGTAGTAGTAGAGTAGAGGCCTGAGGACACACACTATGTTGTAGATATGTGGTAGTAGAGTAGAGGCCTGAGGGCACACAATATGTTGTAGATATGTGGTAGTAGAGTAGAGGCCTGAGGACACACAATATGTTGTAGATATGTGGTAGTAGAGTAGAGGCCTGAGGGCACACAATATGTTGTAGATATGTGGTAGTAGAGTAGAGGCCTTAGGGCACACAATATGTTGTAGATATGTGGTAGTAGAGTAGAGGCCTGAGGGCACACAATATGTTGTATATATGTGGTAGTAGAGTAGAGGCCTGAGGACACACAATATGTTGTAGATATGTGGTAGTAGAGTAGAGGCCTGAGGACACACAATATGTTGTAGATATGTGGTAGTAGAGTAGAGGCCTGAGGGCACACTCTATGTTGTAGATATGTGGTAGTAGAGTAGAGGCCTGAGGACACACAATATGTTGTAGATATGTGGTAGTAGAGTAGAGGCCTGAGGGAAGACACTTAATATGTTGTAGATATGTGATAGTAGAGTAGAGGCCTGAGGGCACACAATATGTTGTAGATATGTGGTAGTAGAGTAGATGCCTGAGGACACACACTATGTTGTAGATATGTGATAGTAGAGTAGAGGCCTGAGGGCACACAATATGTTGTATATATGTGGTAGTAGAGTAGAGGCCTGAGGACACACACTATGTTGTAGATATGTGGTAGTAGAGTAGAGGCCTGAGGGCACACAATATGTTGTAGATATGTGGTAGTAGAGTAGAGGCCTGAGGACACACAATATGTTGTAGATATGTGGTAGTAGAGTAGAGGCCTGAGGGCACACTCTATGTTGTAGATATGTGGTAGTAGAGTAGAGGCCTGAGGGCACACACTATGTTGTAGATATGTGGTAGTAGAGTGGAGGCCTGAGGGCACACAATATGTTGTAGATATGTGGTAGTAGAGTAGATGCCTGAGGACACACACTATGTTGTAGATATGTGATAGTATAGTAGAGGCCTGAGGGCACACAATATGTTGTAGATATGTGGTAGTAGAGTAGAGGCCTTAGGGCACACAATATGTTGTAGATATGTGGTAGTAGAGTAGAGGCCTGAGGACACACAATATGTTGTAGATATGTGGTAGTAGAGTAGAGGCCTGAGGGCACACAATATGTTGTAGATATGTGGTAGTAGAGTAGAGGCCTGAGGACACACAATATGTTGTAGATATGTGGTAGTAGAGTAGAGGCCTGAGGACACACGATATGTTGTAGATATGTGGTAGTAGAGTAGAGGCCTGAGGACACACAATATGTTGTAGATATGTGGTAGTAGAGTAGAGGCCTGAGGACACACACTATGTTGTAGATATGTGGTAGTAGAGTAGAGGCCTGAGGACACACACTAATGTTGTAGATATGTGGTAGTAGAGTAGAGGCCTGAGGACACACAATATGTTGTAGATATGTGGTAGTAGAGTAGAGGCCTGAGGACACACACTATGTTGTAGATATGTGGTAGTAGAGTAGAGGCCTGAGGACACACAATATGTTGTAGATATGTGGTAGTAGAGTAGAGGCCTGAGGGCACACAATATGTTGTAGATATGTGGTAGTAGAGTAGAGGCCTGAGGACACACAATATGTTGTAGATATGTGGTAGTAGAGTAGAGGCCTGAGGACACACAATATGTTGTAGATATGTGGTAGTAGAGTAGAGGCCTGAGGGCACACAATATGTTGTAGATATGTGGTAGTAGAGTAGAGGTCTGAGGACACACACTTAATGTGCTGTGAAATCTGTTTTGAATGTTTTGTAATGTTTTTAAAATGTTTAACTGCCTTAGTTTAGCTGGACCCCAGGAAGAGTAGGGGCCTGAGGGAACACACTTAATGTGTTGTAGATATGCCTTAGTTTAGCTGGACCCCAGGAAGAGTAGGGGCCTGAGGGAACACACTTAATGTGTTGTAGATATGCCTTAGTTTAGGGAGGAATCCATCATAAATACAAACACAAAGACTTGTGCCACTTACTTACTTATATAATCGTTGACACTTTGCAATAGTGTTACTGGAATTAAAGTCCTACATGTTTTATTACCCAATTAAATTAAACACGGTTAAACACTCCTAAGAATTTGTAAGACTCTTTTTTTTGTGCCTAAAATGGACAGAGACCAGTCTCGAAATCAATCAGCAGCGTTTATTCTCGAGAGTACTGAACATGAAACATTTTACAACGGGTTATAAACTGAAAATGACGTCATTAGTCTTCGTACCGCCTTCTTCTCCACACCGGTACAATGGCTGTATAGTTCTCAAGCCTTCCCACATTTATGACCGAGCCACGGTCTGCCTGTGTAGATAAGCATTCTAGCCAGTCTGACGATAAGTTCATTCATTTCTACCAAGGAACAGAAAGTCATTGTTCTAATTCTTGATTATATTTACACACATTATATTCAGTACTAGGATGAAAATAAAATTCATGCATCTATACAGTAACATAATAGTATTCTGATTAGTCAGTCCTGATTGAAATGTATACACAATTAGTCATTATTGATGAAAAAAAAATCTCTTAACAAATAGAAAATCATATGATGAACAACAGAGGGTTTATACTTATCAAATCAATCAAAGCTCATCAAAACCAAACAGACCGTTTTAAATATTTAATCTGATATTAGACGTGATGGGGCGGCAGGGTAGCCTAGTGGTTAGAGCGTTGGACTAGTAACCGGAAGGTTGCGAGTTCAAACCCCCGAGCTGACAAGGTACAAATCTGTCGTTCTGCCCCTGAACAGGCAGTTAACCCACTGTTCCCAGGCCGTCATTGAAAATAAGAATTTGTTCTTAACTGACTTGCCTGGTTAAATAAAGGTAAAAAATAAAATAAATGATCATGTCTCAAAATGAAAAAACAACAAAAGTTAACCTTTTTTCTGGTTTCATACAATTTGATTTCACGTGGCATGAAACAAAAACACAAATGATCAGTCCGAAACACAAGTCAGAACACAGCCTCTCTATTCTCTCATGTGATTTCAGGTCCTCTAACTGGGAAAATGTCTTTCCACACTGAGAGCAGTGGTATGTCTTCTCCTCCTGTGTATGTATTCTTTCATGCTTATTCAGGTGCCGTAACCAGTTAAATCTCTTTCCACACTGGGAGCAGTGGTAGGTCTTATCCCCTCCTGTGTGTGTCCTGTCATGCATAATCAGGGCTTCTAACTGGGTAAACCACTTTCCACACATGGAACATTGGTAGAGCTTTTTCTTGTTGTATGTGTGTATATGCTCATGCGATTTCAGAGTGCTTAACCTCAGAAAACTCTTTCCACAATGAGAACATGTGTTAGACTTCTCTCCAGAGTGCATTTGCATATGACCTTTGAGGCCCGTTAAAAGCCTAAAACTCATTCCACACTGAGAACAGTGGTAAGGCTTTTCTCCTGTGTGTATTCTCTCGTGTTGTTTCAGCTGTTGCGATTTTCTAAAACTCTTTCCACAGTAGGAACAGTGGTACGGCTTCTCACCTGTGTGTATTCTCTCATGCATTTTCAAGGTTTTTAACTCTGAAAAGGCAATTCCACATTTGGAGCAGCGATAAGGCTTCTCTCCAGAGTGTATTCGCTTATGACTTTTCAGACTCCCTAACTGAGTAAAACTCTTTCCACACTGGGAACAGTGGTACGGCTTTTCCCCTGTGTGTATTCTCTCGTGTAATTTCAGTTCCCCTGGTCGGGAAAATGTCTTTACACACTGAGAGCATTGGAATGGTTTTTCCCCTGTGTGTATTCTCTCATGCATTTTCAAGATGTTTAACCTTGTAAAACTCTTTCCACACTGGGAACAGTGGTACGGCCTTTCCCCTGTGTGTATTCTCTCGTGTAATTTCAGGTCCCCTGGTCGGGAAAATGTCTTTACACACTGAGAGCATTGGAATGGTTTTCCCCATGTGTGTATTCTCTTATGAACTTTAAGTTCTGTTGACGCAACATATCTCTTACCACACTGAGAGCATTGGAATGGTTTTTCCCCTGTGTGTCGTCTCTCATGCATTTTCAAGACTTTTAAACTTGTACAACTCTTTCCACACTGGGAACAGTGGTACGGCTTTTCCCCTGTGTGTATTCTCTCATGTGATTTCAGGTCCCCTGGTCGGGAAAATGTCTTTACACACTGAGAGCATTGGAATGGTTTTTCCCCTGTGTGTATTATCTTATGAACTTTCAGTTCTGTTAACTCAAAAAATCTCTTACCACACTGAGAGCATTGGTAAGGCTTATCTCCTGTGTGTCGTCTCTCATGCGATTTTAGCCTACATAAATGAGTAAAACTCTTTGCACAGTGAGAGCAGTTGTAAGACTTCTCTGCGTGTGTTCTCTTGTGGTTTTTAAGATTTCCTAAATGGTTAAAACTCTTTCCACACTGGGAACAGTGGTGTCGTCTCACTGGTTCAGACGTCTCTGGTTCCTCTGAGTCGGGTCTCTCTTCTGCCAAAGATAAAAAGAGTGGTTAAAACAGGGAGACCTGAATGAAATCTCCACATACATTTTAGTCATTTATCAGACCCTCTTATCCAGAGAGACTTACAGGCAAGTGCTCTTCCTCACTACGTGTCATCCTTCTACAGTAGAATGTCCATACAGGGGAATTCCTCACTACGTGTCATCCTTCTACAGTAGAATGTCCATACAGGGGGATTCCTCACTACGTGTCATCCTTCTACAGTAGAATGTCCATACAGGGGGATTCCTCAATTTGTGTCATCCTTCTACAGTAGAATGTCCATACAGGGGAAATCCTCACTACGTGTCATCCTTCTACAGTAGAATGTCCATAAAGGGGAATTCCTCACTACGTGTCATCCTTCTACAGTAGAATGTCCATACAGGGGGATTCCTCACTACGTGTCATCCTTCTACAGTAGAATGTCCATACAGGGGGATTCCTCACTACGTGTCATCCTTCTACAGTAGAATGTCCATACAGGGGGATTCCTCACTACGTGTCATCCATCTACAGTACAGGGGGATTCTACAGTTTAGCTGGACCCCAGGAAGAGTAGGGGCCTGAGGGAACACACTTAATGTGTTGTAGATATGCCTTAGTTTAGCTGGACCCCAGGAAGAGTAGGGGCCTGAGGGAACACACTTAATGTGTTGTAGATATGCCTTAGTTTAGCTGGACCCCAGGAAGAGTAGGGGCCTGAGGGAACACACTTAATGTGTTGTAGATATGCCTTAGTTTAGCTGGACCCCAGGAAGAGTAGGGGCCTGAGGACACACACTTAATGTGTTGTAGATATGCCTTAGTTTAGCTGGACCCCAGGAAGAGTAGGGGCCTGAGGACACACACTTAATGTGTTGTAGATATGCCTTAGTTTAGCTGGACCCCAGGAAGAGTAGGGGCCTGAGGGAACACACTTAATGTGTTGTAGATATGCCTTAGTTTAGCTGGACCCCAGGAAGAGTAGGGGCCTGAGGACACACACTTAATGTCTTGTAGATATGCCTTAGTTTAGCTGGACCCCAGGAAGAGTAGGGGCCCGAGGGAACACACTTAATGTGTTGTAGATATGCCTTAGTTTAGCTGGACCCCAGGAAGAGTAGGGGCCTGAGGACACACACTTAATGTCTTGTAGATATGCCTTAGTTTAGCTGGACCCCAGGAAGAGTAGGGGCCTGAGGACACACAATATGTTGTAGATATGTGGTAGTAGAGTAGAGGCCTGAGGGCACACAATATGTTGTAGATATGTGGTAGTAGAGTAGAGGCCTGAGGACACACAATATGTTGTAGATATGTGGTAGTAGAGTAGAGGCCTGAGGACACACAATATGTTGTAGATATGTGGTAGTAGAGTAGAGGCCTGAGGGCACACAATATGTTGTAGATATGTGGTAGTAGAGTAGAGGTCTGAGGACACACACTTAATGTGCTGTGAAATCTGTTTTGAATGTTTTGTAATGTTTTTAAAATGTTTAACTGCCTTAGTTTAGCTGGACCCCAGGAAGAGTAGGGGCCTGAGGGAACACACTTAATGTGTTGTAGATATGCCTTAGTTTAGCTGGACCCCAGGAAGAGTAGGGGCCTGAGGACACACACTTAATGTGTTGTAGATATGCCTTAGTTTAGGGAGGAATCCATCATAAATACAAACACAAAGACTTGTGCCACTTACTTACTTATATAATAGTTGACACTTTGCAATAGTGTTACTGGAATTAAAGTCCTACATGTTTTATTACCCAATTAAATTAAACACGGTTAAACACTCCTAAGAATTTGTAAGACTCTTTTTTTTGTGCCTAAAATGGACAGAGACCAGTCTCGAAATCAATCAGCAGCGTTTATTCTCGAGAGTACTGAACATGAAACATTTTACAACGGGTTATAAACTGAAAATGACGTCATTAGTCTTCGTACCGCCTTCTTCTCCACACCGGTACAATGGCTGTATAGTTCTCAAGCCTTCCCACATTTATGACCGAGCCACGGTCTGCCTGTGTAGATAAGCATTCTAGCCAGTCTGACGATAAGTTCATTCATTTCTACCAAGGAACAGAAAGTCATTGTTCTAATTCTTGATTATATTTACACACATTATATTCAGTACTAGGATGAAAATAAAATTCATACATCTATACAGTAACATAATAGTATTCTGATTAGTCAGTCCTGATTGAAATGTATACACAATTAGTCATTATTGATGAAAAAAAAATCTCTTAACAAATAGAAAATCATATGATGAACAACAGAGGGTTTATACTTATCAAATCAATCAAAGCTCATCAAAACCAAACAGACCGTTTTAAATATTTAATCTGATATTAGACATGATCATGTCTCAAAATGAAAAAACAACAAAAGTTAACCTTTTTTCTGGTTTCATACAATTTGATTTCACGTGGCATGAAACAAAAACACAAATGATCAGTCAGAAACACAAGTCAGAACACAGCCTCTCTATTCTCTCATGTGATTTCAGGTCCTCTGACTTGGAAAATGTCTTTCCACAATGAGAGCAGTGGTATGTCTTCTCCTCCTGTGTATGTATTCTTTCATGCTTATTCAGGTGCCTTAACCAGTTAAATCTCTTTCCACACTGGGAGCAGTGGTAGGTCTTATCCCCTCCTGTGTGTGTCCTGTCATGCATAATCAGGGCTTCTAACTGGGTAAACCACTTTCCACACACGGAACATTGGTAGAGCTTTTCCTTGTTGTATATGTGTATATGCTCATGCGATTTCAGAGTGCTTAACCTCAGAAAACTCTTTCCACAATGAGAACATGTGTTTGACTTCTCTCCAGAGTGCATTTGCATATGACCTTTGAGGCCCGTTAACTGCCTAAAACTCATTCCACACTGGGAACAGTGGTAAGGCTTTTCTCCTGTGTGTATTCTCTCGTGTTGTTTCAGCTGTTGCGATTGTCTAAAACTCTTTCCACAGTGGGAACAGTGGTACGGCTTCTCACCTGTGTGTATTCTCTCATGCATTTTCAAGGTTTTTAACTCTGAAAAGGCAATTCCACATTTGGAGCAGTGATAAGGCTTCTCTCCAGAATGTATTCGCTTATGACTTTTCAGACTCCCTAACTGAGTAAAACTCTTTCCACACTGGGAACAGTGGTACGGCTTTTCCCCTGTGTGTATTCTCTCGTGTAATTTCAGGTCCCCTGGTCGGGAAAATGTCTTTACACACTGAGAGCATTGGAATGGTTTTTCCCCTGTGTGTATTGTCTCATGCATTTTCAAGACGTTTAACCTTGTAAAACTCTTTCCACACTGGGAACAGTGGTACGGCTTTTCCCCTGTGTGCATTCTCTCATGTAATTTCAGGTCCCCTGGTCGGGAAAATGTCTTTACACACTGAGAGCATTGGAATGGTTTTCCCCCTGTGTGTATTCTCTTATGAACTTTCAGTTCTGTTGACGCAATAAATCTCTTACCACACTGAGAGCACTGGAATGGTTTTTCCCCTGTGTGTCGTCTCTCATGCATTTTCAAGACCTTTAACCATGTAAAACTCTTTCCACACTGGGAACAGTGGTACGGCTTTTCCCCTGTGTGTATTCTCTCGTGCATTTTCAGGTCCCCTGGTCGGGAAAATGTCTTTACACACTGGGAGCATTGGAATGGTTTTTCCCCTGTGTGTATTCTCTCATGCATTTTCAAGACATTTAATGTTGAAAAACTCTTTCCACACTGGGAACAGTGGTACGGCTTTTCCCCTGTGTGTATTCTCTTATGAACTTTCAGTTCTGTTAACTCAACAAATCTCTTACCACACTGAGAGCATTGGTAAGGCTTATCTCCTGTGTGTCGTCTCTCATGCGATTTTAGGTTACATAAATGAGTAAAACTCTTTGCACAGTGAGAGCAGTTGTACGGCTTTTCCCCTGTGTGTATTCTCTTATGAACTTTCAGTTCTGTTGACTCAACAAATCTCTTACCACACTGAGAGCATTGGTAAGGCTTATCTCCTGTGTGTCGTCTCTCATGCAATTTTAGGTTACATAAATGAGTAAAACTCTTTGCACAGTGAGAGCAGTTGTAAGACTTCTCTGCGTGTGTTCTCTTGTGGTTTTTAAGATTTCCTAAATGGTTAAAACTCTTTCCACACTGGAAACAGTGGTGTCGTCTCACTGGTTCAGACGTCTCTGGTTCCTCTGAGTCGGGTCTCTCTTCTGCCAAAGATAAAAAGAGTGGTTAAAACAGGGAGACCTGAATGAAATCTCCACATACATTTTAGTCATTTATCAGACCCTCTTATCCAGAGAGACTTACAGGCAAGTGCTCTTCCTCACTACGTGTCATCCTTCTACAGTAGAATGTCCATACAGGGGGATTCCTCACTACGTGTCATCCATCTACAGTACAGGGGGATTCCTCACTATGTGTCATCCTTCTACAGTAGAATGTCCATACAGGGGGATTCCTCACTACGTGTCATCCATCTACAGTAGTATGTCCATACAGGGGGATTCCTCACTACGTGTCATCCATCTACAGTAGAATGTCCATACAGGGGGATTCCTCACTACGTGTCATCGTTCTACAGTAGAATGTCCATACAGGGGGATTCCTCACTACGTGTCATCCATCTACAGTACAGGGGGATTCCTCAGTATGTGTCATCCTTCTACAGTAGAATGTCCATACAGGGGGATTCCTCACTACGTGTCATCCATCTACAGTAGAATGTCCATACAGGGGGATTCCTCACTACGTGTCATCCTTCTACAGTAGAATGTCCATACAGGGGGATTCCTCACTACGTGTCATCCATCTACAGTACAGGGGGATTCCTCAGTATGTGTCATCCTTCTACAGTAGAATGTCCACACAGGGGGATTCCTCACTACGTGTCATCCTTCTACAGTAGAATGTCCATACAGGGGGATTCCTCACTACGTGTCATCCATCTACAGTACAGGGGGATTCCTCACTACGTGTCATCCTTCTACAGTAGAATGTCCATACAGGGGGATTCCTCACTACGTGAGTAAGCAGCAGCACAGCTATTTAACACCACCAGTTAGTCCTGCAGTAAGGGTACATTACATACAGCTATATAACACCACCAGTTAGTCCAGCAGTAAGGGTACATTACATACAGCTATATAACACCACCAGTTAGTCCTAGCAGTAAGGGTACATTACATTACATACAGCTATATAACACCACCAGTTAGTCCTGCAGTAAGGGTACATTACATACAGCTATTTAACACCACCAGTTAGTCCTGCAGTAAGGGTACATTACATAGAGCTATTTAACACCACCAGTTAGTCCTGCAGTAAGGGTACATTACATACAGCTATATAACACCACCAGTTAGTCCTGCAGTAAGGGTACATTACATTACATACAGCTATTTAACACCACCAGTTAGTCCTAGTAGTAAGGGTACATTACATACAGCTATTTAACACCACCAGTTAGTCCTGCAGTAAGGGTACATTACATTACATACAGCTATTTAACACCACCAGTTAGTCCTAGCAGTAAGGGTACATTACATACAGCTATTTAACACCACCAGTTAGTCCTGCAGTAAGGGTACATTACATTACATACAGCTATTTAACACCACCAGTTAGTCCTAGCAGTAAGGGTACATTACATACAGCTATTTAACACCACCAGTTAGTCCTGCAGTAAGGGTACATTACATACAGCTATATAACACCACCAGTTAGTCCAGCAGTAAGGGTACATTACATACAGCTATATAACACCACCAGTTAGTCCAGCAGTAAGGGTACATTACATACAGCTATTTAACACCACCAGTTAGTCCTGCAGTAAGGGTACATTACATACAGCTATTTAACACCACCAGTTAGTCCTGCAGTAAGGGTACATTACATACAGCTATATAACACCACCAGTTAGTCCTGCAGTAAGGGTACATTACATACAGCTATTTAACACCACCAGTTAGTCCAGCAGTAAGGGTACATTACATTACATACAGCTATATAACACCACCAGTTAGTCCTGCAGTAAGGGTACATTACATACAGCTATTTAACACCACCAGTTAGTCCTGCAGTAAGGGTACATTACATACAGCTATTTAACACCACCAGTTAGTCCTGCAGTAAGGGTACATTACATACAGCTATATAACACCACCAGTTAGTCCAGCAGTAAGGGTACATTACATTACATACAGCTATTTAACACCACCAGTTAGTCCAGCAGTAAGGGTACATTACATACAGCTATTTAACTCCACCAGTTAGTCCAGCAGTAAGGGTACATTACATTACATACAGCTATTTAACACCACCAGTTAGTCCAGCAGTAAGGGTACATTACATACAGCTATTTAACACCACCAGTTAGTCCTAGCAGTAAGGGTACATTACATACAGCTATTTAACACCACCAGTTAGTCCTAGCAGTAAGGGTACATTACATACAGCTATTTAACACCACCAGTTAGTCCTGCAGTAAGGGTACATTACATACAGCTATTTAACACCACCAGTTAGTCCTAGCAGTAAGGGTACATTACATACAGCTATTTAACACCACCAGTTAGTCCTGCAGTAAGGGTACATTACATACAGCTATTTAACACCACCAGTTAGTCCTGCAGTAAGGGTACATTACATACAGCTATTTAACACCACCAGTTAGTCCAGCAGTAAGGGTACATTACATACAGCTATTTAACACCACCAGTTAGTCCAGCAGTAAGGGTACATTACATTACATACAGCTATTTAACACCACCAGTTAGTCCAGCAGTAAGGGTACATTACATTACATACAGCTATTTAACACCACCAGTTAGTCCAGCAGTAAGGGTACATTACATACAGCTATTTAACACCACCAGTTAGTCCAGCAGTAAGGGTACATTACATACAGCTATTTAACACCACCAGTTAGTCCAGCAGTAAGGGTACATTACATACAGCTATTTAACACCACCAGTTAGTCCAGCAGTAAGGGTACATTACATACAGCTATTTAACACCACCAGTTAGTCCAGCAGTAAGGGTACATTACATACAGCTATTTAACACCACCAGTTAGTCCAGCAGTAAGGGTACATTACATACAGCTATTTAACACCACCAGTTAGTCCTAGCAGTAAGGGTACATTACATACAGCTATTTAACACCACCAGTTAGTCCTGCAGTAAGGGTACATTACATACAGCTATATAACACCACCAGTTAGTCCTGCAGTAAGGGTACATTACATACAGCTATTTAACACCACCAGTTAGTCCTAGCAGTAAGGGTACATTACATACAGCTATTTAACACTACCAGTTAGTCCAGCAGTAAGGGTACATTACATACAGCTATTTAACACCACCAGTTAGTCCTGCAGTAAGGGTACATTACATACAGCTATTTAACACCACCAGTTAGTCCAGCAGTAAGGGTACATTACATACAGCTATTTAACACCACCAGTTAGTCCTGCAGTAAGGGTACATTACATACAGCTATTTAACACCACCAGTTAGTCCTAGCAGTAAGGGTACATTACATACAGCTATTTAACACTACCAGTTAGTCCAGCAGTAAGGGTACATTACATACAGCTATTTAACACCACCAGTTAGTCCAGCAGTAAGGGTACATTACATACAGCTATTTAACACCACCAGTTAGTCCTGCAGTAAGGGTACATTACATACAGCTATTTAACACCACCAGTTAGTCCTGCAGTAAGGGTACATTACATACAGCTATTTAACACCACCAGTTAGTCCTGCAGTAAGGGTACATTACATACAGCTATTTAACACCACCAGTTAGTCCAGCAGTAAGGGTACATTACATTACATACAGCTATTTAACACCACCAGTTAGTCCTGCAGTAAGGGTACATTACATACAGCTATTTAACACCACCAGTTAGTCCTGCAGTAAGGGTACATTACATTACATACAGCTATTTAACACCACCAGTTAGTCCTAGCAGTAAGGGTACATTACATTACATACAGCTATTTAACACCACCAGTTAGTCCTGCAGTAAGGGTACATTACATACAGCTATTTAACACCACCAGTTAGTCCTAGCAGTAAGGGTACATTACATTACATACAGCTATTTAACACCACCAGTTAGTCCTGCAGTAAGGGTACATTACATACAGCTATATAACACCACCAGTTAGTCCTGCAGTAAGGGTACATTACATTACATACAGCTATTTAACACCACCAGTTAGTCCTAGCAGTAAGGGTACATTACATACAGCTATTTAACACCACCAGTTAGTCCTAGCAGTAAGGGTACATTACATACAGCTATTTAACACCACCAGTTAGTCCTAGCAGTAAGGGTACATTACATACAGCTATTTAACACCACCAGTTAGTCCTGCAGTAAGGGTACATTACATTACAGCTATTTAACACCACCAGTTAGTCCTAGCAGTAAGGGTACATTACATTACATACAGCTATTTAACACCACCAGTTAGTCCTGCAGTAAGGGTACATTACATACAGCTATTTAACACTACCAGTTAGTCCAGCAGTAAGGGTACATTACATACAGCTATTTAACACCACCAGTTAGTCCAGCAGTAAGGGTACATTACATACAGCTATTTAACACCACCAGTTAGTCCTGCAGTAAGGGTACATTACATACAGCTATTTAACACCACCAGTTAGTCCTGCAGTAAGGGTACATTACATACAGCTATTTAACACCACCAGTTAGTCCTGCAGTAAGGGTACATTACATACAGCTATTTAACACTACCAGTTAGTCCAGCAGTAAGGGTACATTACATACAGCTATTTAACACCACCAGTTAGTCCAGCAGTAAGGGTACATTACATACAGCTATTTAACACCACCAGTTAGTCCAGCAGTAAGGGTACATTACATTACATACAGCTATTTAACACCGCCAGTTAGTCCTGCAGTAAGGGTACATTACATACAGCTATTTAACACCACCAGTTAGTCCTGCAGTAAGGGTACATTACATTACAGCTATTTAACACCACCAGTTAGTCCAGCAGTAAGGGTACATTACATACAGCTATTTAACACCACCAGTTAGTCCTAGCAGTAAGGGTACATTACATACAGCTATTTAACACCACCAGTTAGTCCTGCAGTAAGGGTACATTACATACAGCTATTTAACACCACCAGTTAGTCCTAGCAGTAAGGGTACATTACATACAGCTATTTAACACCACCAGTTAGTCCTGCAGTAAGGGTACATTACATACAGCTATTTAACACCACCAGTTAGTCGTAGCAGTAAGGGTACATTACATACAGCTATTTAACACCACCAGTTAGTCCAGCAGTAAGGGTACATTACATACAGCTATTTAACACCACCAGTTAGTCCTGCAGTAAGGGTACATTACATTACATACAGCTATATAACACCACCAGTTAGTCCAGCAGTAAGGGTACATTACATACAGCTATTTAACACCACCAGTTAGTCCTGCAGTAAGGGTACATTACATTACATACAGCTATATAACACCACCAGTTAGTCCAGCAGTAAGGGTACATTACATACAGCTATTTAACACCACCAGTTAGTCCAGCAGTAAGGGTACATTACATACAGCTATTTAACACCACCAGTTAGTCCTGCAGTAAGGGTACATTACATACAGCTATTTAACACCACCAGTTAGTCCTGCAGTAAGGGTACATTACATACAGCTATTTAACACCGCCAGTTAGTCCAGCAGTAAGGGTACATTACATACAGCTATTTAACACCACCAGTTAGTCCTAGCAGTAAGGGTACATTACATTACATACAGCTATTTAACACCACCAGTTAGTCCTGCAGTAAGGGTACATTACATTACATACAGCTAGCACGGAGATGCGGTGCCTTAGACCGCTGCGATACAGCCTGGAATCGAACCAGGGTCTGTAGTGACGCCTCTAGCACGGAGATGCGGTGCCTTAGACCGCTGCGATACAGCCTGGAATCGAACCAGGGTCTGTAGTGACGCCTCTAGCACGGAGATGCAGTGCCTTCGACCGCTGTGCCACTCAGGAGCCCAAGCAATGGTGCAATATTTGAAAAATGTTGGAGTTCAGGCTTTATTTGACCTGATCAAGTAGGAAATGACATTCATTTGACCATTACAGAGGAGGCCAAGTCTGGCTGATAGAAACGGCTTAGAGAGCGTTCATTACAGAGGAGGCCAAAGAGTTTTGTCCATGTTTTTAACACTCACAGCTGTCCCCGATCGAAGTTCTGAAGATGAGATGTTAATGAAGCAATACAGACCAACTTGAAGGGTCTTGAGTTTAGCTTGTATGTTCTACAGTCTTGTGAAGACAGGGGGGGTTGACTGGGACAGACAATGTAACATCCATAATGTTATGAGAAAAAGTTTTTGTAAAACATGAACCTTACAATGGATCATCTTGAAACTTTCTCTCTAAAGCTAACTTTCATCAAGGTTTTATATGGTCTATTGGTTTCTCTCTAAATCTAACTTTCATCAAGGTTTTATATGGTCTATTGGTTTCTCTCTTTTCATTGGCAGAATCCTTTTTCAGTGTTATGATATTCATAACATCCATATCCACCAGTCTATCTTCCTGTCAACTAACAGAACTCTGCTGGTTGTCCTGGTAACAGATACCAGTGGGCAGATCTGTTGTATTTGTTCAAACTAAACTAAATCACTTACTTTGATGAGTTAAATCTGATCCTTTCATCTCTTCTCCTCCTCTCACAGTTCCACTCAGCCCCGTTGTTTTCCTGCAGTCCACCAGCAGCACAGACAACCTCTTTATACCCAGCAGTAAGGTGCTACCGGGAGAGGAACGACACGGGGACTGCGGCAGGGAGGAAGGAATAGCGTTGTCCTGGTAACCATAAAGAGGGGACACAAACACATACCATTATGGATGCTGATGTCACTGTTGACATAAAGTGCTTTACAGAAACCCAGCCCAGAGCCCGATAGAGCAAGCTGTATGCTAGACCAGGCCAAGCTGTATGCTCGACCAGACCAAGCTGTACCATCTGGTGTTCTGATCTGGAGAGACTCTTCTCTGCCTCGTCAGCATCAGGATGTTGTTGAGGCTCCCCAGAGGATCCACCATAGTTATGTCTCTCTCCTGTGTGAACAAGAACATCAAACAGATGGTAAACATATGATCTACTATTACAATCAGAGTCTTACAAGAGGCATGAATATGTCTAAACAGAGCCAGAATGTCCACTTTCATCTTGATGCGCTTTAATTTACGATGCAAATGTAAAAGGGTCGTTCCACTAAATAGGTGCATTTTTCGTCCACTTCGATATTTTAAGTATGAATTACGCACCAATATTGAATTTTAAAAGCCTGTTATATTAGATGAGGTGCACTTTAATGTAGACCACATGGAGAATTCAATACATCTCATTTAAAAGTCCCAAAAATATATGAACCAATGGTAGATCGAAACTAACAATTCCTACAGTACTGAACAACATATTCAAGCGTAGAACTTCAGTAGAATCACCGTTAAAAACCCCACATGAGCAGAACGACCGAGTTTCACCTTGTCCGCGCAGGGATTTGAGTTGCAACGCTCTAACCACTAGACTACCTGCCACCCCGATATATGTGCCACTGCCAGATTGCCCCTTCAACAATTCCTACAGTACTGAACAACATATTCAAGTGTAGAACTTCAGTATAATGCCCCTTAAAACCACACATTAGTTCAACAACTGCAGTTTGTGTCCCTATTTTTAAGACAATACTCACTGGTGTTAACAGGATCTTCAGTCTCCTCCTCATCCTCCTCTTTAATTGAGATGTCCTCATCTTCCTCTTTTACTCCAAGAGGTTCTTTCTCTTCTTTCACTACATTTTCTTCTTTTAATGTTATGGCATCTTCCTCCTTTTTGATTCTGAAACCTATCTCCTCTTCGTCGTTTACTCCAAAAGGTTCTTTCTCTTCTTTCACTGTAATATCCGCCTCTTCTTCTTCTAATGTGACAGTCTCCTCTTCTTCCTTTTTTATTCTTAAAGCTTCTTCCTCTTCTTCTTTTACGATGATCAGCGCTAGAGCTTCTTTCTCCGAATAGCTTAGTGAGCACATGGTCGCGATGTTAGCTAGCTAGATAGTTAGCATTAGCGTTTAGCCTAGTGCAGTAACGTTAACAATTGAACAAATTAGCCAATTTCATTTAACAAGCAAATAACTTTTTTTTTTTCAACTAGTCAATACGTAAAACAGAATGATGTTTAAAAACACGGACATTAATATAAACAAGACTGGTTTAATGTGCGCTACCGAAGTGGTTGAATCAGTAGTCTTTTAATGCCGTTGAAGCTTTCCGTCCACTAGATTATACGTCACGCAAGAAACATCACCTGAAAGCCTTCCATCGCCATCTGCTGACTGGCGTGGGTAACGCAGATTGGTAAAATCTCCATTCCATAATTTATTCTGGCGAACAATGTCATAAAACGTTATTTAAAAACAACCAGATGTTGTGTTCTTTTTTACTTCATACAGCTAATACTTTCCTCCCGGGCTGACCTTCCCATTAGGCAACAAATTGTCGATGGCCGCATTAAAAATTAAAATAAAAAAAAAATGGGCCAAGACACATGGCTAACAACACATAATTGGGGTGGCTGGTAGCCTAGTGGTTAGGGGAGAGTTTGGTCCAGCATGGTTAGGGGAGGGTTTGGCCCAGCGTGGTTAGGGGAGGGTTTGGTCCAGCGTGGTTAGGGGAGGGTTTGGCCCAGCGTGGTTAGGGGAGGGTTTGGCCCAGCGTGGTTAGGGGAGGGTTTGGTCCAGCGTGGTTAGGGAGGGTTTGGTCCAGCGTGGTTAGGGGAGGGTTTGGTCCAGCGTGGTTAGGGGAGGGTTTGGCCCAGTGTGGTTAGGGGAGGGTTTGGCCCAGCGTGGTTAGGGGAGGGTTTGGTCCAGCGTGGTTAGGGCATTGGCCTAGTGGTTAGGGGAGGGTTTGGCCCAGTGTGGTTAGGGGAGGGTTTGGTCCAGCGTGGTTAGGGGAGGGTTTGGTCCAGCGTGGTTAGAGCATTGGCCTAGTGGTTAGGGGAGGGTTTGGCCCAGTGTGGTTAGGGGAGGGTTTGGTCCAGCGTGGTTAGGGGATAGTTTGGCCCAGCGTGGTTAGGGGAGGGTTTGGCCCAGCGTGGTTAGGGGAGGGTTTGGCCCAGTGTGGTTAGGGGAGGGTTTGGCCCAGCGTGGTTAGGGGAGGGTTTGGCCCAGTGTGGTTAGGGGAGGGTTTGGTCCAGCGTGGTTAGGGGAGGGTTTGGCCCAGTGTGTTTAGGGGAGGGTTTGGTCCAGCGTGGTTAGGGGAGGGTTTGGCCCAGCGTGGTTAGGGGAGGGTTTGGCCCAGCGTGGTTAGAGCATTGGCCTAGTGGTTAGGGGAGGGTTTGGCCCAGCGTGGTTAGGGGAGGGTTTGGTCCAGCGTGGTTAGGGGAGGGTTTGGCCCAGCGTGGTTAGGGGAGGGTTTGGCCCAGTGTGGTTAGGGGAGGGTTTGGTCCAGCGTGGTTAGGGGAGGGTTTGGTCCAGCGTGGTTAGGGGAGGGTTTGGCCCAGCGTGGTTAGAGCATTGGCCTAGTGGTTAGGGGAGGGTTTGGCCCAGCGTGGTTAGGGGAGGGTTTGGCCCAGTGTGGTTAGGGGAGGGTTTGGTCCAGCGTGGTTAGGGGAGGGTTTGGTCCAGCGTGGTTAGAGCATTGGCCTAGTGGTTAGGGGAGGGTTTGGCCCAGCGTGGTTAGGGGAGGGTTTGGTCCAGCGTGGTTAGAAGAGGGTTTGGCCCAGTGTGGTTAGGGGAGGGTTTGGTCCAGCGTGGTTAGGGGAGGGTTTGGCCCAGCGTGGTTAGGGGAGGGTTTGGCCCAGCGTGGTTAGGGGAGGGTTTGGCCCGGTGTGGTTAGGGGAGGGTTTGGCCCAGCGTTGTTAGGGGAGGGTTTGGCCCAGTGTGGTTAGGGGAGGGTTTGGTCCAGCGTGGTTAGGGAAGGGTTTGGTCCAGCGTGGTTAGAGCATTGGCCTAGTGGTTAGGGGAGGGTTTGGCCCAGCGTGGTTAGGGGAGGGTTTGGTCCAGCGTGGTTAGGGGAGGGTTTGGCCCAGTGTGGTTAGGGGAGGGTTTGGTCCAGCGTGGTTAGGGGAGGGTTTGGCCCAGCGTGGTTAGGGGAGGGTTTGGCCCAGCGTGGTTAGGGGAGGGTTTGGCCCAGTGTGGTTAGGGGAGGGTTTGGCCCAGCGTGGTTAGGGGAGGGTTTTGCCCAGTGTGGTTAGGGGAGGGTTTGGCCCAGTGTGGTTAGGGGAGGGTTTGGCCCAGCGTGGTTAGGGGAGGGTTTGGCCCAGCGTGGTTAGGGGAGGGTTTGGCCCAGCGTGGTTAGGGGAGGGTTTGGCCCAGCGTGGTTAGGGGAGGGTTTGGCCCAGTGTGGTTAGGGGAGGGTTTGGCCCAGCATGGTTAGGGGAGGGTTTGGCCCAGCGTGGTTAGGGGAGGGTTTGGCCCAGCGTGGTTAGGGGAGGGTTTGGCCCAGCGTGGTTAGGGGAGGGTTTGGCCCAGCGTGGTTAGGGGAGGGTTTGGCCCAGTGTGGTTAGGGGAGGGTTTGGCCCAGCGTGGTTTGGGGAGGGTTTGGCCCAGTGTGGTTAGGGGAGGGTTTGGCCCAGCGTGGTTAGGGGAGGGTTTGGCCCAGCGTGGTTTGGGGAGGGTTTGGCCCAGTGTGGTTAGGGGAGGGTTTGGCCCAGCGTGGTTAGGGGAGGTATTTAACCTTTGTTTAACTAGGGAAGTCAGTTAAGAACAAATTCTTATTTACAATGACAGCCTCCCGGGAAACAGTGGGTTAACTGCCTTGTTCAGGGGCAAAACAAGTCGCCTGGATTGACTTGAGAGTGTGCCCTTTTTAGTGGTTCCATTCTCCAACAGTAGAACAGCAATCTACTAGGGTGAAGATCTCAGGTCTTTCCTTGATTTCCCAGCATCCTCTCTTTCAATCTTCTCTGGTCATATAGGAGGAGAAGATAATCTCAGATCTCCTCCAATGAGTTTTGGAGGGGGGGAGGACGCAAGGAATCAAGGAAAGACTTTAGGGTGGTAGGTAGTCTAGTGTTGGGCCAGTAACCGAAAGGTCGACGGTTTGAATCCCCCAGCCGACTAGCTGATAAATCTATCGATGTGCTCCTTGAGCAAGGAACTTAAACCCTAATTTCTCCTGTAAGTCGCCCTGGATAAGAGTGTCTGCTTAATGACTCAAATGTAAACATTTCACCAGAACAAGTAATCAGTTTCATAGTCCTTTATCTTGATGAACACATTTACTCAATGAAAAACAAAAAAACTAATGAAAGATGTTTGAAAGTTCAAAGAATCAAGGTTAGAATGAAAAAAAAAAAAAAAATTATATTCATCTATATGTTAAGTTACATTTTGAAATATCCAAATTTTAAGATTTTCGAGCTAATAGTTTGTATCCAATCAAAGTTTATAATCAAAACAAAATAGAAAATACATTTGATCAAATCTGAACATGCCTCAAGATGAAAAATAGAAAAACAAATTTAGGCCTATTTGTGAGTATGATTTTATATATACAAATTAGATTTCATGGATTTCATTAGATTTCAACACATTCTCAGTCAAAGTACAAAGGTCAGAACACAGCCTCTCTTTTCTCTCCTGTGATTTCAGGTCCTCTGAAAATTAGTGACATGAAGAGTGTATGTATTATTTTATGCTCTTTCAGGACCCTTAATTGGGTAAAACTCTTTCAACACTGGGAGCAGAGGTGAGGCTACCCTCCTTTGTGTGTCACCACATGACTTTTCAGGCTCCTTAATTGGGTAAAACTCTTTCCACATTGGGAGCAGTGGAATGGCTTTTCTCCTGTATGCATTCTCTCATGCATTTTCAGGCTCCCTGACTGGGTAAAACCCTTTCCACATTGAGAGCATTGGAATGGCTTTTCTCCTGTGTGTATTCTCTCATGCTCTTTCAGGGTCCCTGACCAGCTGAAACTCTTTTCACAATGGGAACAATGGTATGGCTTTTCCCCTGTGTGTATTCTCTCATGTGATTTCAGGTTTACTAACAGGATAAAACTCTTTCCACACTGAGAGCACTGGAAAGGCTTCTCTCCTGTGTGAATCATCTCGTGCGTTTTCAGGTACCGTAACTGGCTAAAACCCTTTCCACACTGCGAGCATTGGAATGGCTTTTCTCCTGTGTGCATTCTCTCATGCTCTTTCAGTGTCCCTGACCAGCCGAAACTCTTTTCACAATGGGAACAGTGGTACGGCTTTTCCCCTGTGTGTATTCTCTCATGTGATTTCAGGTCCCCTGGTCGGGAAAATGTCTTTACACACTGAGAGCATTGGAATGGTTTTTCCCCTGTGTGTATTCTCTTATGAACTTTCAGTTCTGTTGACTCAATAAATCTCTTACCACACTGAGAGCATTGGTAAGGCTTATCTCCTGTGTGTCGTCTCTCATGCGATTTTAGATTACATAAATGAGTAAAACTCTTTGCACACTGAGAGCAGTTGTAAGACTTCTTCTCTGCGTGTGTTCTCTTGTGGTTTTTAAGATTTCCTAAATGGTTAAAACTCTTTCCACACTGGGAACAGTTGTAAGACTTCTTCTCTGCATGTGTTCTCGTATGGTTTTTCAGGCTCCATAAACGGGTATAACTCTTTCCACACTGGGAACAGTGGTGTCGTCTCGCTGGTTCAGACGTCTCTGGTTCCTCTGAGTCGGGTCTCTCTTCTGCCAAAGATAAACAGAGTGGTTAAAACAGGGAGACCTGAATGAAATCTCCACATACATTTTAGTCATTTAGTCAGACCCTCTTATCCAGAGAGACTTACAGTCAAGTGCTCTTAGCATGTGATGCATGTGCTCCATTGTCTCTTAGCATGTGATGCATGTGCTCCATTGTTCACATGACCCATGTATTTCACACTGTGTGGCTTTAAGGGAATAGTATGGTCACTATCCAGAGCAACTTGTTAGTGCATCCATCTTAAGGTAGCTTGGTGAGACAACCACAACAGTGATAGTAAATACAGTTTCCCTCAGTTAGTGCATCCATCTTAAGGTAGCTTGGTGAGACAACCACAACAGTGATAGTAAATACAGTTTCCCTCAGTTAGTGCATCCATCTTAAGGTAGCTTGGTGAGACAACCACAACAGTGATAGTAATTACAGTTTCCCTCAGTTAGTGCATCCATCTTAAGGTAGCTAGGTGAGACAACCACAAGAGTGCCATTTTTGAGATCTGGGAAAAATGTGAGAAATGTGATTTTTTTTGTGTGTAGTTACCCTTTAATTGAAGTGCCACCAGACACCAGTCTGTCTGTAATGCGTGTGTTGCAATGGGAGTTTTTTCTAACAAAATAGTCACCGGATTGATGCAAATAATCCTGATTCTGGCAGGTAGTCCTTACCTTTAAATTGTCTTTCAGTCTACCTGAAGACATTAGCTTGGCTAACGGGCTACACGAAGTGGTAGACATATAGGACCAACGCGCACCGCACACACAGTGCTCACACACACACAGGGTTCAACATTCAGGTACATTTCCCAGGGGCAGACCGGGCATCAACTGGTAGAAATATAGGACCAACGCGCACCGCACACACAGTGCTCACACACACACACACACACACACACACACACACACACACACACAGGGTTCAACATTCAGGTACATTTCCCAGGGGCAGACCGGGCATCAACTGGTAGAAATATAGGACCAACGCGCACCACACACACAGTGCTCACACACACACAGGGTTCAACATTCAGGTACATTTCCCAGGGGCAGACCGGGCATCAACTGGTAGAAATATAGGACCAACGCGCACCACACACACAGTGCTCGCACACACACACACACACACACACACACACACACACGGTTCAACATTCAGGTACATTTACCAGGTGAAGACTGAAATTTACTGGCCTGAATAAAAGAAAGCAACAAAAAAAACCTGTCCGATCTGACAGAAAAGTGATGTAATAATAATTTCAGGTGATTTTCATCTTTCATTTGCTGGCTGAGCAAGTAGCCTATACAGGGTTCTTACAGACATTGGCAAATTCAAGGTGTCACTACAGACCCGGGTTTTGACCATGTGGTAGTAGTCAGTCTGTCCATGTGGTAGTAGTCAGTCTGTCCATGTGGTAGTGGTCAGTCTGTCCATGTGGTAGTAGTGATAGTGGTCAGTCTGTCCATGTGGTAGTAGTGATAGTAGTCAGTCTGTCCATGTGATAGTAGTCAGTCTGTCCATGTGGTAGTAGTCAGTCTGTCCATGTGGTAGTGGTCAGTCTGTCCATGTGGTAGTAGTGATAGTGGTCAGTCTGTCCATGTGGTAGTAGTGATAGTAGTCAGTCTGTCCATGTGGTAGTAGTCAGTCTGTCCATGTGGTTGTAGCCAGTCTGTCCATGTGGTAGTGGTCAGTCTGTCCATGTGGTAGTGGTCAGTCTGTCCATGTGGTAGTAGTCAGTCTGTCCATGTGGTAGTAGTCAGTCTGTGGTAGTAGTGATAGTAGTCAGTCTGTCCATGTGGTAGTAGTCAGTCTGTGGTAGTAGTGATAGTAGTCAGTCTGTCCATGTGGTAGTAGTCAGTCTGTCCATGTGGTAGTGGTCAGTCTGTCCATGTGGTAGTGGTCAGTCTGTCCATGTGGTAGTAGTCAGTCTGTCCATGTGGTAGTAGTCAGTCTGTCCATGTGGTAGTAGTCAGTCTGTGGTAGTAGTGATAGTAGTCAGTCTGTTAATGTGGTAGTAGTCAGTCTGTCCATGTGGTAGTAGTCAGTCTGTCCATGTGGTAGTAGTCAGTCTGTCCATGTGGTAGTGGTCAGTCTGTCCATGTGGTAGTGGTCAGTCTGTCCATGTGGTAGTAGTCAGTCTGTCCATGTGGTAGTAGTCAGTCTGTCCATGTGGTGTGGTCAGTCTGTCCATGTGGTAGTAGTGATAGTAGTCAGTCTGTCCATGTGGTAGTAGTCAGTCTGTCCATGTGGTAGTAGTCAGTCTGTCCATGTGGTGTGGTCAGTCTGTCCATGTGGTAGTAGTGATAGTAGTCAGTCTGTCCATGTGGTAGTAGTCAGTCTGTCCATGTGGTAGTGGTCAGTCTGTCCATGTGGTAGTAGTGATAGTAGTCAGTCTGTCCATGTGGTAGTAGTCAGTCTGTCCATGTGGTAGTGGTCAGTCTGTCCATGTGTTAGTGGTCAGTCTGTCCATGTGATAGTAGTCAGTCTGTGGTAGTAGTGATAGTAGTCAGTCTGTCCATGTGGTAGTAGTGGTAGTAGTCAGTCTGTCCATGTGGTAGTAGTGGTAGTAGTCAGTCTGTCCATGTGGTAGTAGTGGTAGTAGTCAGTCTGTCCATGCGGTAGTAGTGATAGTAGTCAGTCTGTCCATGTGGTAGTAGTGGTAGTAGTCAGTCTGTCCATGTGGTAGTAGTCAGTCTGTCCATGTGGTAGTAGTCAGTCTGTCCATGTGGTAGTAGTCAGTCTGTCCATGTGGTAGTAGTCAGTCTGTCCATGTGGTAGTGGTCAGTCTGTCCATGTGGTAGTGGTCAGTCTGTGGTAGTAGTCAGTCTGTCCATGTGGTAGTGGTCAGTCTGTGGTAGTAGTCAGTCTGTCCATGTGGTAGTGGTCAGTCTGTGGTAGTAGTCAGTCTGTCCATGTGGTAGTGGTCAGTCTGTGGTAGTAGTCAGTCTGTCCATGTGGTAGTGGTCAGTCTGTGGTAGTAGTCAGTCTGTCCATGTGGTAGTGGTCAGTCTGTGGTAGTAGTCAGTCTGTCCATGTGGTAGTGGTCAGTCTGTGGTAGTAGTCAGTCTGTCCATGTGGTAGTGGTCAGTCTGTGGTAGTAGTCAGTCTGTCATTGTGGTAGTGGTCAGTCTGTGGTAGTAGTCAGTCTGTCCATGTGGTAGTGGTCAGTCTGTGGTAGTAGTCAGTCTGTTAATGTGGTAGTGGTCAGTCTGTGGTAGTAGTCAGTCTGTCCATGTGGTAGTAGTCAGTCTGTCCATGTGGTAGTGGTCAGTCTGTGGTAGTAGTCAGTCTGTCCATGTGGTAGTGGTCAGTCTGTGGTAGTAGTCAGTCTGTCCATGTGGTAGTGGTCAGTCTGTGGTAGTAGTCAGTCTGTCCATGTGGTAGTGGTCAGTCTGTGGTAGTAGTCCGTCTGTCCATGTGGTAGTGGTCAGTCTGTGGTAGTAGTCAGTCTGTTAATGTGGTAGTGGTGATAGAAATGTTGAAGACTTATTTAGTGGGTCGGATATAACGGAATACAAAAAACTAGTCACGTCGCGGACGCCCAACGACGCCCTACGACGCCCAACGACGCCCTACCGGATGAGATAAAATACATTTTGTCCCGCTCTGAGCATAACGACTCAGAGATGTCGTGGAGCCCCTGAGGAGAACGAGCGGGGTGCCAGCTAAACAACCGGTCCCTCAACGTCAGCCAAACAAAGGAGCTGCCACCTGAGTGGCACAGCGGTCTAAAGCACTGCATCACAGTGCTTGAGGTGTCACTACAGACCCGGGTTCAATCCCAGAACTAACAGAACTCTGCTGGTTGTCCTGGTAACAGATACCAGTGAGCAGATCTATTCTATTTGTTCAAACTAAGCTACAGCACTTACTTTGATGAGTCAAATCTGATCCTTTCATCTCTTCTCCTCCTCTCACAGTTCCACTCAGCCCTGTTGTTTTCCTGCAGTCCACCAGCAGCACAGACAACCTCTTCATACCCAGCAGTAAGGTGCTACCAGGAGAGGCATGACACGGGGACTCCGGGAGGGAGGAAGGGCTAGCGTTGTCCTGGTAACCATAAAGAGGGGACACAGACACATATCATTATGGATGCTGATGCCACTGTTGTCATAAAGTGCTTTACAGGAACCCAGCCCAGACCCAGAGAGAGCAAGCTGTATGCTAGACCAGACCAAGCTGTACCATCTGGTGTTCTGATCTGGAGAGACTCTTCTCTGCCTCGTCAGCATCAGGATGTTGTTGAGGCTCCCCAGAGGATCCACCATAGTAATGTCTCTCTCCTGTGTGAATGAGAACATCAAACAGATGGTAAACTTATGATCTACTATTACAAAGGGTCTTACAAGAGGCATTAATATCTCTAAACAGGGCCTAAAATGCAAATGTTAAAGCATTTGTTCGACCACATGGAGAATTCAATAAATCACATTTAAAAGTCCCAAAAATATATGAACCAATGGCAGATTGCCCCTTAAACAATTCCTACAGTACTGAACAACATATTCAAGTGTAGAACTTCAGTAGAATGCCCCTTAAAAACCACACATTAGTTCAACAAATGCATAGTTTGTGCCCCTGTTATTAAGACAGTACTCACTGGTGTTAACAGGATCTTCAGTCTCCTCCTCATCCTCCTCTTTAATTGAGAAAGCCTCATCTTCCTCTTTTACTCCAAGAGGTTCTTTCTCTTCTTTCACTACATTTTCTTCTTTTAATGTTATGGCATCTTCCTCCTTTTTGATTCTGAAACCTATCTCCTCTTCGTCGTTTACTCCAAAAGGTTCTTTCTCTTCTTTCACTGTAATATCCACCTCTTCTTCTTCTAATGTGACAGTCTCCTCTTCTTCTTCTAATGTGACAGTCTCCTCTTCTTCCTTTTTTATTCTTAAAGCTTCTTCCTCTTCTTCTTTTACGATGATGTTCAGCCCTAGAGCTTCTTTCTCTTTCTCCATATTTCTTAGTGAGCTCATGGTCGGGATGTTAGCTAGCTAGCTAGCATTAGCGATTAGCCTAGTGCAGTAACGTTCTCAATTTAACAAATTGGCGCATTTAATTTAACAAGCAAACACTGACATTAATACACACAAGAATAGTGTAAAGTGTTCAGTTTTATGTTCGCCAGGAAACCACCGCGTTGGTTGAATCAGAAGCGTTTTGTCGCTGTTGAAGAAGCCTCCAGTTCCGTCCACTAGATTTGACGTCACGCAGGAAGCATCACCTGAAAGACGCACGTCGCCATCTGCTGACTGGAGTGGGTAACGCAAATTGGAAAAATCTCCACGACATCGTTTATTCTGCTAAACCATGTCATAAGAAGTCATTTAAAAACAATCAGATGCTATGTTCTTTCTTACTTCTTTACAGCCAATTCTTCCCTCCAGGGCTGACCTGCCCATTAGACAGGATTAGGAGACAGATTGTCGATGGTAGCATATTCCCGAGCTAAATCGGCCAAGGCGCATCTGCCCAAAATCAAACGAAAAATGATCTCACCCAGTGGCATATGGGCTATTGAAGTGAGCAGCCAAATGAAGCAGTGGCAGATGGGGTTCTCCCTGTGTAGAGCACATGCCTCTTTGCCCTACCAGTCTCTAAAGTGCCCTTTTGGGTGGTGCTATAATTGGTATACATTTTCTGGGTGTAGTTGTAGAGGTCTAAGTGAAAGTGAAAAAAAAATACAACAAAATATAGCTCTCTCTCTCTCTCTTCTTCATTTTTAAAGAAATGTATGTGTTCAAAACTGCTAAACAATTGTCCTCTCTCTCTCTTTGAGTCAAACTACTCACCACGTTTGATGCACTGCGGTGCTCGCTAGCTGTAGCTTTTGCTTTCAGTACTAGATTCATTCTCTGATCCTTTCATTGGGTGGACAACATGTCAGTTCATGCTGCAAGAGCTCTGATAGGTTGGAGGACGTCCTCTGGAAGTTGTCATAATTACTGTGTAAGTCTATGGAAGGGCTTGAGAACCTTGAGCCTCCTGGGTTTTGTATTGAAGTCAGTATACCCAGAGGAGGACGGAAACTAGATGTCCTCCAGGCTACACCATGGTGCTACCCTACAGAGTCCTGTTGAAGCTACTGTAGACCTTCATTGCAAAACAGTGTGTTTTAATAAATTATTTGGTGACGTGAATATATATTAAGTGTATATATTTTTAAATCTAAAAATGATAACTTTAATGTGAAACATGTTGTTGTTTTTTAAAATGAATTTCACTGAGGATCGTCCTTCCCTTTCTCCTCTGAGGAGCCTCCACTGATACATTCATACCTACCTGATGTTACATCACACACAACCATACTGCCAGTCATATTGCAGACTGCACATTATTGAAAGTGTACTAGCTAGCTGTCCTCATTCAATACTGCAAGAATCATTTATCTGTCCTCATTCAATACTGCAAGAATCATTTAGCTTTCCTCATTCATGGGGCAGCAGGGTAGCCTAGTGGTTAGAGCGTTGGGCTAGTAACTGGAAGGTTGCAAGTTCAAATCCCCAAGCTGACAAAGTACAAATCTGTCGTTCTGCCCCTGAACAGGCCGTCATTGTAAATAAGAATGTGTTCTTAACTGACTTGCCTGGTTAAATAAAGGTAAAATAAAACACATTTTTAAAAAGTCCACTATGTTATCTCTACCAAGTCTCTGGTGATGTGATGAATCTCCCATTGACTGGAGGAGCCAACTCACATCCTATTGATGACCTGGGTCCAGACGGTCTGATCTGGTGAGTACCACCATCCTATTGATGACCTGGGTCCAGACAGTCTGATCTGGTGAGTACCACAATCCTATTGATGACCTGGGTCCAGACGGTCTGATCTGGTGAGTACCACCATCCTATTGATGACCTGGGTCCAGACGGTCTGATCTGGTGAGTACCACCATCCTATTGATGACCTGGGTCCAGACGGTCTGATCTGGTGAGTACCACCATCCTATTGATGATCTGGGTCCAGACAGTCTGATCTGGTGAGTACCACCATCCTATTGATGACCTGGGTCCAGAAAGTCTGATCTGGTGAGTACCACCATCCTATTGATGACCTGGGTCCAGACAGTCTGATCTGGTGAGTACCACCATCCTATTGATGACCTGGGTCCAGACAGTCTGATCTGGTGTTGTACCACCATCCTATTGATGACCTGGGTCCAGACAGTCTGATCTGGTGTTGTACCACCATCCTATTGATGACCTGGGTCCAGACAGTCTGATCTGGTGTTGTACCACCATCCTATTGATGACCTGGGTCCAGACGGTCTGATCTGGTGAGTACCACCATCCTATTGATGACCTGGGTCCAGACGGTCTGATCTGGTGAGTACCACCATCCTATTGATGACCTGGGTCCAGACGGTCTGATCTGGTGAGTACCACCATCCTATTGATGACCTGGGTCCAGACGGTCTGATCTGGTGAGTACCACCATCCTATTGATGACCTGGGTCCAGACGGTCTGATCTGGTGAGTACCACCATCCTATTGATGACCTGGGTCCAGACGGTCTGATCTGGTGTTGTACCACCATCCTATTGATGACCTGGGTCCAGACAGTCTGATCTGGTGAGTACCACCATCCTATTGATGACCTGGGTCCAGACGGTCTGATCTGGTGAGTACCACCATCCTATTGATGACCTGGGTCCAGACGGTCTGATCTGGTGAGTACCACCATCCTATTGATGACCTGGGTCCAGACGGTCTGATCTGGTGAGTACCACCATCCTATTGATGACCTGGGTCCAGACAGTCTGATCTGGTGTTGTACCACCATCCTATTGATGACCTGGGTCCAGACAGTCTGATCTGGTGAGTACCACCATCCTATTGATGACCTGGGTCCAGACGGTCTGATCTGGTGAGTACCACCATCCTATTGATGACCTGGGTCCAGACAGTCTGATCTGGTGAGTACCACCATCCTATTGATGATCTGGGTCCAGACAGTCTGATCTGGTGAGTACCACCATCCTATTGACTATAGCGGCAACAACACTATAATTAAAATCTATGATACTCCCCCACTTAACATACTAGTTTACTAATTTGGCCCAAGCTTGCTTTTCAACATTCATACCCATTCAGGCTTCTGCCAACAGGCTCTCAAACTACTCAACCAGTAATCACCTTTAATGACGTGACATTGTTCCACAATGGAAACATACTATAATGTTAGACTACATGAACTTTCCTGCTCAAATTAACTGGTGTTACTTAAACAATCAAACCAAGAATCAATAACCATCAGAATCCATTCTCACATGGTTTTACAATTCAAACATTCAGATCTCCCTTTCTTACAGCCAAATAAAGCCCAATCAACATCTCGCAATCAAAATTGTACTGCCAGAAGTACAGAAAAGAGTGTACTTGAACAACGCTCAAAACAATTTCAGTAAGGTTATTGTATATTCAAACTAATAACGCAAATGTACGTTATTCTACAACAATCTACCTGCCTCTAGCAACTTACCCTGACAATTAGTAGCCAACAGAGCAACTAACTCTCTTCCTTACCTTTCAGCTCAACTTATCCTATTCCTTTTTTCCCATTGGGCAAAAATATATAACCGCTCTCATTTCAACGTTTTTCCCTTACCTCTATCGTAAGATTTAAAACCCCAACTTTATAACTTCCTCTTCTCTTTGCTCTCCACACTTATGAAATGTATCCTATTTCTTTAAAAATAACACGCGCAGTGCCAAAATCACAACATGCGTCAGTCAATCTATAAGAATGAAAATCATTTCGGTGACCACTTTCCTATCGCCGTCATCTCTCCGCTATTATTCAGAATTTCTTTAACTTAGGTAACTGTCTTCTCTATTGATTAAGTAATAATCAATATCAGTAATTTAAATACGACTCAATTCTCAATTACATTATTCCAGCAGATAATTTAGTGAACAGACATCGTCTTGCATCAAAATTTGCTTTGTTATTATTTTAAGTTGAATGAATTAGTCTATCAATTTAACCTAAACAATATATTAAAAACGTTCAATTTATCCCTTCTATCAATTTGAACCAAACAAGCTATTAAAACGTTCAGTTTATATCTTATACAAACACAGGCCTAATGGTGAGTATTATTTTATATATACATTTATATTTCATGACAAAAACACAAATTCTCAGTCAAAAACAAAAAGTCAGAACACAGCCTCTCTTTTCTCTCATGTGATTTCAGGTCCATGTCTTTCCACAACGAGAGCAGTGGTATGTCTTCTCAAGACAAGAGACAAGGTTGCAGTCTGAGGCCAACTTTATTCAAAATATACAAATTAATTGGGGAGCGAGACAAGGCTGCAGTCTGAAAGTTTAAACATCACAGCAATATTCTAGGGGTGGCTTTTGAGGGTCTGAAGGTCGGTTTGAACCCTGTTTGACCCCAACCATGACCAGAACCATCAGAGGGGTTGTGTTCTATATATGAGGGCCTCTCCTAGGTTTGAGTATGTCTGGAGAGAGAGAGAGCTAGATCTATCTAGACATACTCAAACCAAGGAGAGGCCCTTCAGACTTATACTGTATAAAGCTAGCTAGATCTACTCTGGCTTATACTGTATAAAGCTAGCTAGATCTACTCTGGCTTATACTGTATAAAGCTAGCTAGATCTACTCTCTTAAACTGTATAAAGCTAGCCAACTAGTTAGCTTCACATTCTAGCTCAGGCTACATGCTATCTGTATTATGAAGATGGATATTGATCTTACTCAAGCACACTGTGTGTTTATGTCGCATGTGGCAGGTGAACACAGAACTTTTCACGGAGACAGACAATGCTGAAACATCAATCCATAAGGGGAGTCAGTGACACGAAAGAAAAGTTCTTACAAATTCAGCAGTTTATGGTGTGAAGTAGGCTTTTAGAAGAGCCATCTTTATTTTATTAATGTGGCATAATCACAAACCCGTTCTCAGTCAAATATATCAGCCAACAGGGAGCACTTTGTGTGTTTCCTGATAAACATTCAAACAATGTCCCAACATTCTAAAAATGACCAACGTTCTTTTAAAGAACGTCCAGGTTTGTCACACAGTTCCGTTTCGATGAGTGGTGAAGGAAATAATCGTTTCCTGTATGCATAGACAGGTTCGAATTCATATGGATGGTAAAAGGTACACAAATGTAAAAAATGATTAAATTACACATTATATAATATTATATAATATTATTATTATATTATGTATAAATAATGGCTTCGGACGTTTCTCTCCGGAGTGAGAGATTCATTCATGCTCTTTCGGTTGATGAAACCATGAACATTTCATCCCACAGTGGGAACAGTAGAAGGCTTCTCCTTTGTGTGTCTTTGCTCGTGCACTTTCATGTTCCATAAATTCTTAAAACTCTTTTCACACCGAGAACAGTGGAAAGGCTTCTCTACAGAGTGTGTTAGCTCATGTTTTTTCAGGTATCTTGACTGGGTGAAATCCTTCCCACACTGGAAGCAGTGGAAAGGCTTCTCAACAGAGTGTGTTAGCTCATGTCTTTTCAGGTGTCCTGATAAAAAAAATGTCTTTCCACACTGAGAGCAGCGGTAAGGCTTCTCTCCGGTGTGTGTCCTCTCGTGATATTTTAGGTCCCCAGACCGAGCAAAACTTTTTTCACACTGGGAGCAGTGGTAAGGTTTCTCCACAGAGTGCATTGTCTCATGTTTTTTCAGGTATCTTGACTGGGTGAAATCCTTCCCACACTGGAAGCAGTGGAAAGGCTTCTCAACAGAGTGTGTTAGCTCATGTCTTTTCAGGTGTCCTGATAAAAAAAATGTCTTTCCACACTGAGAGCAGCGGTAAGGCTTCTCTCCTGTGTGTGTCCTCTCGTGATATTTCAGGTCCCTCGGTCGGGCAAATC
Source organism: Oncorhynchus clarkii lewisi (assembly GCF_045791955.1). Taxonomy (NCBI): domain Eukaryota; kingdom Metazoa; phylum Chordata; class Actinopteri; order Salmoniformes; family Salmonidae; genus Oncorhynchus; species Oncorhynchus clarkii. The sequence goes on along the minus strand of NC_092159.1, from coordinate 3,515,819 downwards.
TTTTTTCACACTGGGAGCAGTGGTAAGGTTTCACTCCAGAGTGTATTCTTTTATGTTCTTTAAGGTATTTTGATGAGGAAAAAGTCTTTACACACTTAGAACAATGGTAAAGTTTCTCTGCTGTGTGTGTTCGCTCATGTTCCTTCAGGGACCCTAATGTAAAAAAATTCTTGCCACACTGGGAACAATGGAAAGGTTTCTCATCAGAGTGTGTTATCTCATGTTTTCTCAGAGAATCTAATGAGAAAAATGTATTTTCACACTGAGAGCAGTGGTAAGGCTTATATGCAGAGTGTATTAGCTCATGATTTTTTAGGTTGCCTAACTGGGTAAATCGCTTCCCACACTGGGAGCAGTGGTAAGGCTTCTCTCCTGTGTGCGTTCTCTTGTGCCCTTTTAGATGCCCTAACTGGGAAAATCTCTTTCCACACTGAGAGCAGTGGTAAGGCTTCTCCCCTGTATGTGTTTTCTCGTGTATTTTCAGGCTCCCTAACCAGCTAAAACTCTTTCCACACTGAGAGCAGTGGTGAGGCCTCTCTCCAGAGTGTATTCTCTCATGTTGTTTCAGGCCATCTAACCGGCTAAATTCCTTACCACAGTCTGAACAGTGGTATGGCTTTTCTCCAAAGTGTATTATTCTTTTATGTACTTTCAGGTGTTCTAATGTAGTAAAACTCTTTCCACAGTGGGAGCAGGGGTGTCGTCTTGCTGGTTTGGGCATCCCTGGGTCTGGTTCCACCGAGGGACTCTTCCTGCTGTCAGAGTTAGAATCTGGTCTCTCTCCTGCTAAAGATAGTATTTGGTTAAACAGAGAGACCTGAACGAAACCTCCACATGGTAAAACTGTCTTCCTATGAGGTTTAATCTAGACTAGATCCCTCAATAAAAGAGCAGAGCTTGTCATCACAGAGTGGCTGTAGCGCTTTGAGGCCAATATAAACACGATTAAACATATTGTTGTTTTGCATTTATTAGACCTGATAGATAAATAGACTAGTCAGTATAGGATACATGTATTAGACTAGTCAGTATAGGATACATGTAATAGACTAGTCAGTATAGGATACATGTATTAGACTAGTCAGTATAGGATACATGTATTAGACTAGTCAGTATAGGATACATGTAATAGACTAGTCAGTATAGGATACATGTAATAGACTAGTCAGTATAGGATACATGTATTAGACCTGATAGATAAATAGACTAGTCAGTATAGGATACATGTAATAGACTAGTCAGTATAGGATACATGTAATAGACCTAATGGATAAATAGACTAGTCAGTATAGGATACATGTATTAGACCTGATAGATAAATAGACTAGTCAGTATAGGATACATGTATTAGACCTAATGGATAAATAGACTAGTCAGTACAGGATACATGTATTAGACTAGTCAGTATAGGATACATGTATTAGACCTGATGGATAATTAGACTAGTCAGTATAGGATACATGTAATAGACTAGTCAGTATAGGATACATGTAATAGACCTAATGGATAAATAGACTAGTCAGTATAGGATACATGTAATAGACCTAATAGATAAATCGACTAGTCAGTACAGGATACATGTAATAGACCTAATAGATAAATAGACTAGTCAGTATAGGATACATGTATTAGACCTGATGGATAATTAGACTAGTCAGTATAGGATACATGTAATAGACTAGTCAGTATAGGATACATGTATTAGACCTAATGGATAAATAGACTAGTCAGTATAGGACACATGTAATAGACCTAATAGATAAATAGACTAGTCAGTACAGGATACATGTAATAGACCTAATAGATAAATAGACTAGTCAGTACAGGATACATGTATTAGACCTAATGGATAAATAGACTAGTCAGTATAGGATACATGTAATAGACTAGTCAGTATAGGATACATGTAATAGACTAGTCAGTATAGGATACATGTATTAGACTAGTCAGTATAGGATACATGTAATAGACTAGTCAGTATAGGATACATGTATTAGACCTAATAGATAAATAGACTAGTCAGTATAGGATACATGTAATAGACTAGTCAGTATAGGATACATGTATTAGACTAGTCAGTATAGGATACATGTAATAGACCTAATGGATAAATAGACTAGACGAACCCTCTACTGAATGTTTTGGCATTGAAGTCACCAAAATTGGTGCAGTCAGAAAGTGATTGAAATCACATGGAACGACCCAAATCCTACAGTACAGAACAAGTGTAGAACTTCAGTAGAATGACCCCCTTAAAAACCACACTGTGGTTCAACAACTGCAGAGAGAGTTTATGCCCCGGTTCTTAAGATAATACTCACTGGTGTGAATCAGATCGTCAGTCTCCTGCTCCTCTCCCTCCTCCTCCCCTTTCACTCCCAAAACGTCTTCCTTCTCTTTAATTGAGATGGCCTCCTCTCCTTTCACTACCAAAACGTCTTCCTTCTCTTTAATTGAGATGGCCTCCTCTCCTTTCACCATTACATCCTTCTCTTCTTCTTTCAATGTGACAGCCTCCTCTTCCTCCTTTATTATTCTGAAAGCTTCTTCCTCTCCAAAAACTGAAACATCTTCATCAGCCTCCTCTTCTTCCTCTTTCACGACAATGTTCAGCCCCAGAGCTTCTTTCTCCGTCCAGCAGACCTCCTCTTCTTTAGCAAGGGAGGAGTAGTTTAGTGAGCTCATGGTTGGGGATGCTAGTTAGCATTAGCGATTAGCCTAGAATTAAACTAACATAACAAGCCAGATAGCAGATAACGTAAATGGAGTAATTAGTAACTATGACGACAGTGTGTTGAAAACACTTAATAAGTACAACGTTGGTGTAAAGAGCTTCAACGTTTCGGTTAAATGTTTGCTAGCAAGCTACCGAGGTGGCGGAAGAAGTAGTCATCGTCGTTGTTGTTGTTGAAAAAAAAAAAAGAGTTCCGTCCACTAGATTATACGTCACGCAAGATGCGTCATCTGAAAGACTCACGTCGCCATCTGCTGACTGGAGCGGGAGTGAACCAGGCTGTTCAACAAAATATAAATATTCACTACACTATATCATATTCATTTCTAAATAAACTGATGTTTTCTCTTACAGATTACAAATACTACTTTCCAATAATACCTTTTACACAGACGTAAAAGCCTAATATGAATATGTACATGAATATTACATACTGTCATAAAAACAGGCAATGTGTTATTCTCTCAAGGTCACACACACTGTATTACAAATTATTACTATTGCTACATAATATCAAAAAGTGGGTTACCAATGTAACAGTATAACTTTAAACCGTGCCCTCGCCCATACCCGGGCGCGAACCTCTGCACACATCAACATCAGTCACCCACGAAGCATCGTTACCCATCGCTCCACAAAAGCCGCGGCCCGTGCAGAGCAAGGGGAACTACTACTTCAAGGTCTCAGAGCAAGTGACGTCACCGATTGAAACGCTATTTAGCGCGCACCGCTAACTAAGCTAGCCGTTTTACATCCGTTACACCAACACAAAACACTGGCATCACATGCAAATAGCATTGGATTTTATAAAGTGTGAGCACACACACACACACACACACACACACACACACAATACACACACAGACAATACACACACACACACACACACACACACACACACACACACACACACACACACACACACACACACACACACACACACACACACACACACACACACACACACACACACACACACACACACACACACACACACACACAGGAGAAAGACACAGAGGAAAGACACAGATTGACAAGAAACCGTTTAATAACCAAAAGGATTGTGATGACATCATCAGTCTACACCTACGCTGTGTGACATTCAGTCTTTGTCTCACTCTCACTCTTTCTCTATCTCTCTCCCTCACATGTCCCCCTCTCTATCACTCTCTCTCTCTTTCTCTCTCTCTCTCTCCCTTACATGTCCCTCTCTCTCTCTCTTTCTCTCTCTCTCTTTCCCTCACATGTCCCCCTCTCTATCACTCTCTCTCTCTTTCTCTCTCTCTCTCTCCCTTACATGTCCCTCTCTCTCTCTCTTTCTCTCTCTCTCTTTCCCTCACATGTCCCCCTCTCTATCGCTCTCTCTCTCCCTCACATGTCCCTCTCTCTCTCTCTTTCTCTCTCTCTCTCTCCCTCACATGTCCCCTCTCTCTCTCTCTCCCTCACATGTCCCCCTCTCTATCGGTCTCTCTCTCTCTCTTTCTCTATCTCTCTCTCCCTCACATGTCCCCTCTCTATCGCTCTCTCTCCTCTCTCCCCCCTCTCGCTCTGGTGCTGACGGAGAGACAGAGAGAGAGATGGATGTTAACAGGTATTCGTAGTGCACTACTTTAGACCAGAGCCCTGAGGGTAGTGCACTACTTTAGACCAGAGCCCTGAGGGTAGTGCACTACTTTAGACCAGAGCACTGAGGGTAGTGCACTACTTTAGACCAGAGCCCTGAGGGTAGTGCACTACTTTAGACCAGAGCCCTGAGGGTAGTGCACTACTTTAGACCAGAGCCCTGAGGGTAGTGCACTACTTTAGACCAGAGCACTGAGGGTAGTGCACTACTTTAGACCAGAGCCCTGAGGGTAGTGCACTACTTTAGACCAGAGCCCTGAGGGTAGTGCACTACTTTAGACCAGAGCCCTGAGGGTAGTGCACTACTTTAGACCAGAGCCCTGAGGGTAGTGCACTACTTTAGACCAGAGCCCTGAGGGTAGTGCACTACTTTAGACCAGAGCCCTGAGGGTAGTGCACTACTTTAGACCAGAGCCCTGAGGGTAGTGCACTACTTTAGACCAGAGCACTGAGGGTAGTGCACTACTTTAGACCAGAGCCCTGAGGGTAGTGCACTACTTTAGACCAGAGCCCTGAGGGTAGTGCACTACTTTAGACCAGAGCCCTGAGGGTAGTGCACTACTTTAGACCAGAGCCCTGAGGGTAGTGCACTACTTTAGACCAGAGCACTGAGGGTAGTGCACTACTTTAGACCAGAGCACTGAGGGTAGTGCACTACTTTAGACCAGAGCCCTGAGGGTAGTGCACTACTTTAGACCAGAGCACTGAGGGTAGTGCACTACTTTAGACCAGAGCACTGAGGGTAGTGCACTACTTTAGACCAGAGCACTGAGGGTAGTGCACTACTTTAGACCAGAGCCCTGAGGGTAGTGCACTACTTTAGACCAGAGCCCTGAGGGTAGTGCACTACTTTAGACCAGAGCACTGAGGGTAGTGCACTACTTTAGACCAGAGCACTGAGGGTAGTGCACTACTTTAGACCAGAGCCCTGAGGGTAGTGCACTACTTTAGACCAGAGCACTGAGGGTAGTGCACTACTTTAGACCAGAGCCCTGAGGGTAGTGCACTACTTTAGACCAGAGCCCTGAGGGTAGTGCACTACTTTAGACCAGAGCCCTGAGGGTAGTGCACTACTTTAGACCAGAGCACTGAGGGTAGTGCACTACTTTAGACCAGAGCACTGAGGGTAGTGCACTACTTTAGACCAGAGCCCTGAGGGTAGTGCACTACTTTAGACCAGAGCACTGAGGGTAGTGCACTACTTTAGACCAGAGCACTGAGGGTAGTGCACTACTTTAGACCAGAGCCCTGAGGGTAGTGCACTACTTTAGACCAGAGCCCTGAGGGTAGTGCACTACTTTAGACCAGAGCACTGAGGGTAGTGCACTACTTTAGACCAGAGCACTGAGGGTAGTGCACTACTTTAGACCAGAGCACTGAGGGTAGTGCACTACTTTAGACCAGAGCCCTGAGGGTAATGCACTACTTTAGACCAGAGCCCTGAGGGTAGTGCACTACTTTAGACCAGAGCCCTGAGGGTAGTGCACTACTTTAGACCAGAGCCCTGAGGGTAATGCACTACTTTAGACCAGAGCACTGAGGGTAGTGCACTACTTTAGACCAGAGCCCTGAGGGTAGTGCACTACTTTAGACCAGAGCCCTGAGGGTAGTGCTGCCCTTTATATTAATATATAGATTTCTATTAAACTAGGCAAGTCAGTTAAGAACAAATTCTTATTTACAATGACGGCCTACTCTGGCCAAACCGGACGACGCTGGGCCAATTCTGCACCGCCCTATGGGACTCCCAATCACAGCCGGATGTGATACAGCCTGGATTTGACACCTCTAGCACTACGATGCAGTGTCTTAGACCGCTGCGCCACTCGGGAACAGGGAGCCATGTCAGACGCACGTGACGCTACCACAGTAAAACGTTCCTTCTGTACAAAAGCCATTCTAGAGACACACACACACACACACACACACACACACACACACACACACACACACACACACACACACGCGCACGCACACACACACACACACACACACACACACACACACACACACACACACACACATCCCCGTAAAGGTTGGGGGCAGTAGACAGGGAGAGGTTGTTTCCAGGGCAACAACACATTATGTCTGGGGGCAGTAGACAGGGAGAGGTTGTTTCCAGGGCAACAACACGTTATGTCTGGGGGCAGTAGACAGGGAGAGGTTGTTTCCAGGGCAACAACACATGTTTCGAGGCAGTAGACAGGGAGAGGTTGTTTCCAGGGCAACAACACATTATGTCTGGGGGCAGTAGAGGAGTGGATTACTATATCTCACCCTATTCCCTATGCAGCCCTACGAGGCTCTGGTTTAAAGTAGTGCACTTTGTAGGGAACCGGGGGCCTTTTAGGACGCAAACATGGTTCAGATGCCAAACTAAACTAACTAAACTAGCTAATGGTCTCCCTGACAACCAGACAGACAGGCTCGTACTGGAGATGATTTAAATGCTTACAACATTCCCCTCCCTCCCTCCCTCCCTCCCTCCCTCCCTCCCTCCCTCCCTCCCTCCCTCCCTCCCTCCCTCCCTCCCTCCCTCCCTCCCTCCCTCCCTCCCTCCAAAGCTGAGATGATTATCAAGT